>NC_137017.1:17371550-17421550 GCF_032717465.1 Coenobita brevimanus
ACATTTCCCTTTTGTGAAAAACACGAACTATTAGTGGAAAACTCACTGTGTATCGCTCATTTAACTGTTTCTCTCTCCACTTCTGTGGTATACTTTTCAAAACATTCGTCACTGTTTCAAAAGTGACCTATTTAATGCACGTCACTAAGTACTCTACTGAGCGATACTATTGCTTCTTTATTGTTCGCCCCTGCTTGCCTCGACCGTTTGAAAAATGCGGCCTAGTGCTCCGCTTTTATTTCCCATGACTTAGGCAGTCAAGTGTTTGCTCTGACGGAGAGAGGTCCTGTGCTCCAGAAGTGAGAGGTCAACCCAAGCTCCACTAGAATCACAGTTATCCAGTGCTCCCACCTTGGTGATACACAGCATTCATCAACCAGTATTTCTTTTTGTATTTTCCTAGTTTTAAGAGCTTAGTTAAGGTGTTTTTCCTAGGCGTAAGAATTTAGCTCGAGTGAGTGAGTGAGTGCGATCTCATTAATTTGATTTTGAATTGTAACGTTAAATTTATTTTGTAATCAGTAAATTTAACAGTTCTTTTTCTTGAGCTTAATGTAAAGTAAACTCTTGTTTCATTTCTCCACAATTAAACTTATTTTCCATATAGCTCCTGACTTGCATAAACGTTTTGCCATTCATAACTGGTACTTAGGCCAGTCTTGTGTATTAAGCTTAAAATCCGTTGTGCCACCTAGGAGTTAAGCACCAGCAAGAACCTGATACTGTTATTAGTATTAGTTATTTATTGTCAGGGGTGAAGTAACTTTCTCCAGAGGCTACAGTACAAATAAACAGCAATTGAGTGATTAGTCTCTGCTGTGTACTATCGAGAAAGTTTATAAATTCTCGTTCTTAGAGAATCGTGCGAAGCAAGCTAGCATAAAGTAATCGTTGCTTGATTTAGCAAGACAATCATTGTCTCTGCTCTTCAGTATTATTGAATATTATCAATCAAATAATATTTAGCATTTATTTTAAAAACCCAATGATATTTTAAAAACCCCGTGACAATTGGCGACCTCGCCAGGATATTAGCTCCTAGCGCTAAAGCTATTCATGAGATAGTACTCACTCGTTCATATTTAGGAATTTATCATTAAAGTTTATAGGCACAGGTTTACTGGTGGTTACCGTTAATTTAGCAAGTGAAATTTTGCTTTATTAATCAATAGAGTACTTAACTCTAGTTTATTCTTGGTAACACCAGACGATTTTATTCGCTCCTGGGTACCCGCTGTACACATTGTGTTTATTATTGAGTCTTCCCAGTTATTTGCATTTTTGCTTTATTCCTTTCCAGTTAACTAGATAAGACTGGTCACCACTAGCTTGTGTCTGCATTCTTTACTTGTGTTTGTTAGCATTCATTTGCGAAGCAGTCAGTACTCAGTGTCGGTTTGCTTAGTAAATTAGCGCCATGGCTACCACTGTATTTTTACAGGAAGCCAAAGAAATGGGTCTTTCGGACCCAACCAAAATTAAAGAGTATATACTCTCACGGCATAATCAGGAGCAGCAGCGTGAGAATGATGCCCGTGAAGAACGTAAGATTCAGCGCGAATACGAGCGAGAACAGCGTGCATATGAACAAGAGCAGCGTGAGAAAGAGCGCAAATATGAGCATGAACAGCACGAATACGAGCGTGAACAACGAGACAGAGAACGAGAGCACGAACGTGCCGAGCGAGAAGCACGTGAAAAACACGAATATGAAATGCTGAAGCTCAAGCGAGATTCCTTGGCTTCAGATACATCTGGTGCAGTTGGTCCAAGCTCCACGAGCGTTCTCCCTGCACATGTCCTGGCGACCCCATGCATCAAGCTTCCTTCGTACAAGGAAGGCGAGCAAATCAAGCCATACATAGCTCGTTTTGAGGACATGGCAGACATGTATCAACTGGATGAGACAGCTAAGCGGCTCCAATTTCTTAGTTTATTTGAGGGCCCTGCCCTCGATATTCTCCACAGAATTCATGGAGACAATCTCACGTATGAGATGATGAAAGCTGCACTCATTAAGGCGTATGGTCTCACAGTAGACGACGCCAAAGCTCAGTTCATGCGAGCTCGTCTCCAAGACAAGGAGACAGCTGTTCATTTCCTCGATCGTCTCACTTCTTACTTAAATGAGTGGATGGAGAAAGATGAAACTCCTTCCACGTGTGAGGGGATAATTGACCTTATGCTGCGTACACAGCTAGAGAGGTCGTGGCCTGCTGAGCTCATAGCACAGCTTAAGATCTGCCAGGTGAAAGATGCCAGCCAAATGGCAGAAAAGGCTGACGCATTCTTTACTGCATATGGGTATCAAACTCGTAAGCAAAACACCTGGAACAGAAAACCTGATAAGTCTGGGAAGCTTTCTCAGACTGAACCCCAGAAACAAGGCCATTCTCAGAATAATGGCCAAGGTCCAAAACCGCATTGGAAGGACCAGGGGCAAAACACTCAGAAACCTGAGTGGAAGAGGTACAACAAGTACCCTAACCAACAGCAGTATCAGCCACAACCGACCGTCGGGACAAACTTTTTCACCACCAGCTCAAAAGAGGCAGGAAGCGAACGCAGCCTTCATTCCTCAGCAGCAGCACGGTGGTCACGTCCCTACCAGTATGGGTACTCCCCCACAGTTCACTAGTCCCACAGTGACAGTGAACCCCCCTCCACAGATGGCCAATGTTCCATCTTCCCAAAATAATTCTCAAGGCACAATGTTTGCCGCATCAATTCAGCAGCCTCATGAGTGGCTAGCTGTTTCCTCCACAGGCCCTCCCACAGGTGACAATACCTTCCTTGTTCAGCCAGGGTTTGTGGGAGGCATTCCTGTGAAGGTCCTGAGAGACAATGGTTCCTCAGGTTGCTCTGTTAAGCAGAGTTTAGTTCGGCCTGAGCAGTATACAGGTCGACAGATCCATGCAAACCTTATTGATGGATCAGTGAGATTGTTCCCTGAGGCATGTATCCAGGTGGCATCTCCATTTTATACTGGTACGACACTTGCAGTTGTCATGCCAGAATCTTTATTTGACCTCATCATTGGCAATATTCACGGAGTCAAGGATAGTTGCTCCGATGATGACGCTACTCAGACTTCAGCTACTGCGGTAAAACGAGCCATGGCTGAGGCTCCAAATTGTGTCACCCCAGTGATCATTGAATCGCCACAAGATCTGATGTGTAGTCAACTTGTTGTACAAGAACAACATTCTGACCCGACACTTGCTGCCGCGCGGAACAAACAAAAGGGTCGAGTGATTAAGTATTCATGGGAAGGTCGAGCCAAGTTCCTTCGTAAACAAGGACGGCTCTACCGTGAGTCACGAACACCCGAGGGCGAGGTTTGACTGCAGTTTGTCGTTCCCGCCAAGTACCGCCTAGCAGTGTTACAATGGGGTCATTGTTCAGCCTCAGGAGGTCACATGGGCAAAAGGAAGACCCAGGGCCGTATCCGAGCTGACTTTTTCTGGCCAGGGATGGGACGAGACATAGATAGTTTTGTCCGTTCCTGCAGTGTGTGTCAAAGTAACACCACTAATCATGAACATGCCCTTCCTGTGCCGTTCGTAACCACACCTGTAATCTCTGAGTCAGTTGAGAGACAGGATAGTGGTGATGTGGGTGCAGACCTGACGTCTCGCCCATTGGCCCCACAGGACACAGTATGTCCAGGGCCTGTAAATACATATTATGTACCGTAGGTTAAGGGGGAAGTTCGAGAGAGAACTCCGCAGAGGCGACTCGAGGCTATGGAAGACCCGAGTTTGCACAAGGATCCTCAGCTTCCCGGTACTAATATAAGTACTGTAGGTTAAGGGGGAAGTTCGAGAGAGAACTCCGCAGAGGCGACTCGAGGCTATGGAAGACCCGAGTTTGCACAAGGATTCTCAGCCCCCGATATTAATATAAGTACTGTAGGTCAAGGGACAGGTTGAGGACCCGTGTGCGGTTCGAGGCTATGGAAGACCCGAGTTTGCACAGGGATTTTCAGCTTCCCGGTACTAATATAAGTACTGTAGGTTAAGGGGGATGTTCAAGAGAGAATTCCACAGAGGAGACTCGAGGCTATGGAAGACCAGAGTTTGCACAAGGATTCTCAGCTCCCCGATTTTAATATAAGTACTGTAGGTTAAGGCACAGGTTGAGGACCTGTGTGCAGTTCGAGGCTATGGAAGACCCGAGTTTGCACAAGGATTCTCAACTTGCTGACAGTAATCGTGTGCTATAATTAATGGCGACCTCGAATGTACTGATTGCTAGGCAGAGAGAGTAATTGTAACATAATAAAATTTTGTCTCATTGACACTTTTGATGCTCCACCTCAATTGATTTTGCAGGTACAGCAATGGGCGTAGCAGTTTTGCTGTGTGGGCCAGCTGATCGTCTGCCGCACGCTGCCGCCTCTTCTCCTCTGCCTTCGTCGTCGTCATATTATTATTTATTGTGTCATTTTACACGTAGGTACAGTTACACTACAACTGTCACACCTACACCGTGTATTACATACACCACGCTACACAACAATTAGTTGTCAGTGTAAATGTAGAGAATTTTTGCTCAGTTTGACCTGAATACAGGATTTTCACCGTCGTCACGGAGTTTTTCCCTCAAGCTTGCTTCTATTAACGTAAATACGAGGTTTTTTCGCTCACTGGCGACTGCGACTTTCTCCTGTAGCAGGATAGCACACACACCACAGTGTGAATCTTGTGTGAATGACTTAGGATGTGTACATATATATATATTCCACAAATTTTTTCCCATAAGGAAAAAATTTAATTTTGTAGGGGCGTAATGTCACGAATCAAATTCGCGACATTTCCCTTTTGTGAAAAACACGAACTATTAGTGGAAAACTCACTGTGTATCGCTCAGTTAACCGTTTCTCTCTCCACTTCGGTGGTATACTTTTCAAAACATTCGTCACTGTTTCAAAAGTGACCGATTTAATGCACGTCACTAAGTGCTCTACTGAGCGATACTATTGCTTCTTTATTGTTCGCCCCTGCTTGCCTCGACCGTTAGAAAAATGCGGCCTAGTGCTCCGCTTTTATTTCCCATGACTTAGGCAGTCAAGTGTTTGCTCTGACGGAGAGAGGTCCTGTGCTCCAGAAGTGAGAGGTCAACCCAAGCTCCACTAGAATCACAGTTATCCAGTGCTCCCACCTTGGTGATACACAGCATTCATCGACCAGTATTTCTTTCTGTATTTTCCTAGTTTTAAGAGCTTAGTTAAGGTGTTTTTCCTAGGCGTAAGAATTTAGCTCGAGTGAGTGAGTGAGTGCGATCTCATTAATTTGATTTTGAATTGTAACGTTAAATTTATTTTGTAATCAGTAAATTTAACAGTTCTTTTTCTTGAGCTTAATGTAAAGTAAACTCTTGTTTCATTTCTCCACAATTAAGCTTATTTTCCATATAGCTCCTAGCTTGCATAAACGTTTTGCCATTCATAACTGGTACTTAGGCCAGTCTTGTGTATTAAGCTTAAAATCCGTTGTGCCACCTAGGAGTTAAGCACCAGCAAGAACCTGATACTGTTATTAGTATTAGTTATTTATTGTCAGGGGTGAAGTAACTTTCTCCAGAGGCTACAGTACAAATAAACAGCAATTGAGTGATTAGTCTCTGCTGTGTACTGTCGAGAAAGTTTATAAATTCTCGTTCTTAGAGAATCGTGCGAAGCAAGCTAGCGTAAAGTAATCGTTGCTTGATTTAGCAAGACAATTATTGTCTCTGCTCTTCAATATTATTGAATATTATCAATCAAATAATATTTAGCATTTATTTTAAAAACCCAGTGATATTTTAAAAACCCCGTGACAGAAGGTGAGGCGAGAAAGGTGTGAAAGTGAGGTGAGGAAGGTGTGGAAGTGAGGTTAGGAGGGTGGGAAGGTGAGGTAAGGAAGGTGGGTAAGTGAGGAGAGAAAGGTGTGAAAGTAAGGTGAGGAAGATGGGAGAGTGAGGTGAGAAAAGTGTGAAAGTAAAGTAAACAAAGTGTGAAAATGAGGTGCGGAAGGTGTGAAAGTGAGGTAAACTAAGTGTGAGGGTTAGGTGTGGAAGGTGTGCAAGTGAGGTAAACAAGGGGTGAGGGTGGGTTGAGGAAGGTGTGAAAGTAACGTGAAGAACGTGAGTGAGGTGAGGAAGGTGTGAAAAGATCGTTAAAGAATGCAATAGCAGAGCGTTGGAGAGGAAGAAAACAAGTTCGACTTTAGGGGAAAGGGGAAGTAGTGTAACGAGGAACAACATCTTTAATCTCTTCAGTAGGGTGAAGTACTCTGTTTCATTCTTGCAATTTTTCTGACAATTTTATTCACTTTACGAGAGGCTATTCGAAGTGGTTCGATAAGGCTCGTGTCAGTCCCTTTACTACTTAGAGACTCTCGTAAGTTGAATACAACTGGTAACAGCAGGAACAAATATTACGTCATTTAGCGAGTAACAGTACAAAATGGCGTCGGGATGGCGGACTGGGTGAGGGTATATAAGTGTGGAGGTGCGCTCGGCATCCCTGAGTCCCCATCATGGCCTTCCTTCTGGTGAGTCACTCTCCAGCTGCCTCTCCTATGTCGCTGCCTATTACGTCTCTCACTGCTTCCTTCTCCCTGCTCATTTTTTCCCGTTTGTCTCTTCGCTACATCTTTTTCCCTCATCTATTTTAATATCTCAAATCATTATGTTCAGTCAGAGAGTCAAGCATCTTCCTTGTATTGTCTGCTATTATTTACAACTAGGGGGTCATAAACCATGTTTTAATTGGGCCAATTCGTGTCTTTTCAGCGATGTGCTCAGCAAAAATCTAGAAAGATACGTTAGTCCCTGACAGTACTTAAAACATTCATTCTTAAGTGAACATTGTCTTATTTTCTGTCCTAACCACCCAACCGACAGAGCAAGCTCGCCTTCATTAGTGGAATTCTGTAGTTACGACACTAGTCTGAAGGATTGTTACAGTGTAAACAAGCATGAGCACTTTACTGCGTTTCAAATGTGCCAGCAGTATGAGTTTGTTCAGTAGTTGGAATCTTCGGCAATCCGTCCGTTGGTTGATGGTGTAAATGTTGCGTCGTCCCGCGACATTTCATTCATGGGGTGCGGCAACATGAGAATTTGTGATCCATGCAATGTGAAAAGCACTTTTGCCCCAAGGCATTTATGAAGTGTTTGCCTTCAGACCTGCAGTGCTGTATAGTGAAAGTATTATTAAGGGCGCGTCCACACGTATCCTCGAACATGTGTTGACAACACAGCTGGCAACATGTATGGATACATGTATGCAGCATTATTGGGACAGATGAATGCACACATGTTTCAATGCAGCTTCAAACCTACTGGCAGCAGAGGTGATGAGAAAAGTGTGTCCATACGAGGCAGCTGACTTCATCATGATGGTGCTAACAATATCTAGAAGTTCCTGTTCCGAGCATGTTTGCAACTTGTTCGTTATTGTGTTGTTTACATGTTGACAGCACATGTTCCAGCACACATTTGGACGCACACAAAGATCTTCTTGCAGCTGTATGCATTCCCAAATCCAGCCTATGTCAGCGTTAGTAAATGTCTCTCTCATAAGCCACTTGAAATAGGGCATCACAAAATACCAGGCATAAGAGAAAGGCACATGTTTACTAGTGTTCTTGTGAGAAAACTTATGATCAAACCTCCACCCTAAAATACCGACAAACCAACGGCGTCCCCCATCTTGCTCGACCACCTACCACCATCTCAGCCCTTCCTCTCCACACTTCTAGCCCACTCCAGTCGATTATGAAAGACATGTATAATGTAGTTTCCTTGAAGGGTTTCAGTTTATTTATTTATTTGCATTTACTGTTTTATGTATCATTTTCATTTATCTCTTCTTTTCAGGAATGGGAAATTCCTGAAAAGAAGAGATAAATGAAAATGATACATAAAACAGTAAATGCAAATAAATAAATAAACTGAAACCCTTCAAGGAAACTACATTATACATGTCTTTCATAATCGATTTTAAATACCCTCACTAGGTCTAATAAACCTGAAGAAGGTAAAGGTGACGACACAAAGCAGACAGGCAGTCTGCGGTAGGGCGGGGAGCAGGCACCCAGGGGGAGCAGGCAGGCAGTGGAGGACATGGAGTTAACAGGCAAGGGAGAACGTGGAGCTGGCAGGCAGGGGAGGGCGTGGAGCTGGCAGGCAGGGAAGAGCGTGTATAGTTGACCCTGAGGAGCAGGCCGCAGGGGTCACGGAGGTGGCGGCCGGGGAAGGGGAGTGTAGGAGGGTCCCTCCAAGCTCTCGTTGTCTCCGAATAGACAGCCGTTTGCCCACATTAAACATCATCACAACAATGACTTGTAAACTTTATTCTAGCAACCGTCAAACGATTTTATTCGTCTCTCGAGAGACTTCGTTTTGGAAGGGTAGGACATGACCTTTCTTAACTATTTCACTACTAAAAATACTCCCGAAGTTGAATAAAATTGTTTAGTTGCCTGCAAAAAAGGCTTGCCCTGACGGAAATAGTTACAACACACAGTGAGCGGGAACTGTGAATCATTTTCTTGTACCAATGATCAGTAATGGCCGGGAGTGGTGATGCTACTGGGTCATGTTCTTAAGGCATGCTGGTGATTATGGAGGGTGAAGGGATGGGCATGCACGCCTTTTCTTGTATCTCCTGATGATCTGAGAAAAACAAAATCGACAGTGTAATATTCAACAATTTAGATTTAATGGAGTAAAACTAGGTGCCGCTTTCAACCTTCTCTCTGTTCCAGGCTTACTTATGTAGTTATTCTGACAAACGCCAGATAATTTGATTCATTTGTGGGGGAACCTTTGGCAGATTGTGTAAACGTATAGAGACTTATTAACTACTTTTCTTTTCAGTATTATCGGTATTCCCAACATTTTGGTAAGTGGGCTTTTGCAAGGTTCCCACTCGTTACTGTGTCTGCAACTCACTGCACGAGCGGCTTGAAGGACAGATGTAATGAGTTTCTCTCACTGGGTAGGTCGGCATCGTGACATTGTATTCACAAGCAACCAGTATTACAAGCTCGCTTTGGTTTTCTAGAGGTTTTGGTCTCGTTGGAAATGCATGCAATTTTCATTTATGGAGCGAAAACATTTATCAACTAGTTTAAGGCTTGTGTTGGCATTAGATGGAATTTAAATTTTATTCAGCTTGCGAAAAATGAAGTGCCCTGTAGAATTCACTGGTGACTCCCGAATTTTTGATATCGTATTTTTATACAAATATTCATGTGCTATGTAACATACAAGGTTCCCTATTGTGAATCGGACTATATACAATGTATTATTTTGGCACGATATATTGAATACCCTAGTGGGGAGCAACGTGGCCTTTTAACGAGCTGTGGTGACTGCGTATATGGGAGGAGGAGGGGGAACGGACTGCTATGAATGGAAAGTAGTGGGACAAGATGAGGACAGTACACTGACAAGATGGCTATTAAACTTTGAGCGGTATTGGCTGTGTGAATGTTTAAATAAGTTTTCTCCAAGCATAAAGAAACTAAGCACGTATTGCTCCCATAATCTGGTGTCTTGCAACACACGTGGAAACAAAAGACGTCTGGCAGCAGCTGCATACCCACGGTGGGTGAGGGGGCAAAGGTTCAAAGACCGAAGTAAGATGTTCTTCCTTTAGCAAGAACAAAATCCCAGTATTTTTTTCTTCCATTTTTCCATGCATATTTGACAGCATATTCTTATATTTTCTATTTCATCTCAATTTTTTTCAATCACATAAAAAATGAAAGTCGTCCCCATATACACATGCATGAGTATGGCAGAATATTGCTCTCCTTCGTAATTCATTCCAGTATAAGTTTCCTTTTACCATTCTGTAACTTCCTGGAGGATAATATTTTATTATTCAAGCAGAGCTAATAAGTTGGACACTGCTGGGACCTGGTCTAGGCTCCCTAGATTCTGCATTCTTCACACAAATGGTAAAGTGATAATGTATGTAGTAAATATAATGGTTATTATGTCAGCAACCGAACTTTTCATCTCCCTTGACTGCTCTTTAACACACCGACCCTTTCTAATGATAATATCGGATACGACCATGCCTTCAACTTTTGCCTAAGCAATGTTGTGACTGCATTTGCGTTCGCTGATTTCAGTACGCATTCTGAAGAAATGAGAGGAAACTTACAAAAAATAACTTTACCATCATGTTATCTCTTTTCCTGAGCATATACAGCATTATACCTAAATACTATTTCACTTCAAGACGAACCTAAGACGAACTTCAGGGCTTTACCACTTTCTGACGATGTGCAGGTTACGAATGTTACCACCTAATTAACCAGTACGTCAAATATACACATATTTCTTGTTACTCCCAGACGATTGCATTTACCTTAGGAAAGATATCGTAGTGAATAGGTTAATGCAGCCTGTCTAATCCCTGCACTATGAATGTACTCTTAAATTGAAGAGTCTCGGATAATAACAAATAAAATGTAAAAGACAGCAACGTGGCAATGGGGTTATGTACTATATATATATATATATATATATATATATATATATATATATATATATATATATATATATATATACATATATATATATATATACATATATATATATATATATATATATATATATATATATATATATATATATATATATATATATATATATATATATATATATATATATATATACAGTAGAGAGAGAGAGAGAGAGAGAGAGAGAGATTACTTAACAAACCTCGACCTTCGTCAGAGCCTAAATTGGTGTGTACTGATTCGTGGGAATGATGTGCTCCCGGTGATAGTGTGCCACCTTTCACCTAGATATTTCTGGCGACACCCATGTAACCAAGTCGGAGTTGAAAGTGCAGGTATTCTGTCTGTCGTCGTATGTTCGGCATGCACTGATCCAGTCTAAGTCTTAGAAATCTGGGTGCATTCACCACCAGTCAACAGCAGCAGCCCAACACCACTGCAGGATGAAGGTCTCTCCCAACTTCCTGTATCTAATCCAATGGCTATTAGCCTGTTCTATCAATTCAAAGAAAATTTGCGAATTTCACCAAACAGTTTTGTTCTGTCACCGTCTTCCTTTCATTCCATCTCGGAGTTAACCACATTACTCTGGTTGTTAAGTGTTTTGCAAAAAACGTGACCTCCTCTTATTTTTCTCTGCTTTTCTACTGTTTGATTATATTCTTGTCTTTCTACATCCTTTATCTAAGTAGCTCTTTTTATTCCTCCACTTGATACGGTGCCCAACAAGTCTTTTCATTTCCTTCTGATCATTTCTAAGTCTACTTTCCAGGGATTTTGTTGGATTCCAGGTTATCAGTCCGTAAGTTAAAACATGGAGAAGGTACTGACTATGTGTGTTATTATTTTTTCACATTGAGGCAAATTCTTCTTTGAAGTTATTTTATTTACCAAAATGTGCTCACCGACACCTAAACCCACATCCATAGCTGCGCATTCATAAACAAACACCACACAAACACCTACCCCCCCATATATTATACTGTATATATATATATATATATATATATATACACGCACACAAACACAAACACCTACAACACACACACACGCACGCACAAACACCCACACCGACCCACACACACGCACAAACATCCCCCCCCACACACACACTAATCAAGCTATCTTTCTATTGTTCATATCTGGAAAATTACGAAGGCAAACGTTAGATTCTCATGGTTTGTGTGACTCAGGTGATCTTGGTGGGGACGAGGTGGTGTGGGGCGGCAGGTGATGACCAGGGAGGGTTGGCACACGCTGGACCCCTCTACTACCCCGGCAACAACAACCCCAACAACCACCCCAGCTACCACCTCAATTACCACCTCAGTCCCAAGCTCACCTTTGCCTCCTCCTCCTCCCCCTCCTCCTCCCCCTCCTCCTCCTCCTCCTCCTTCTCACCATCGGCTCCCAGACACCAGGATGTTGCAGCCTACTCCTCACACAGCATTGAAGACTCAGAACACAAGGTGAGTTAACTGTTTTTACCTGGCTCTTTCCTCTCTTCTTAGCATTTTTGTGTCTGTTTGTCGGCAAAGACATCAAAGTCCCGTTCCTGAAACCTCCCATACTGTATAATTGCCAGGACTATCTCATTCAGGGTTGGGGTGATGGTATTAGCTGGTGTGTTTTTATATGATATGTCAGTAAAACATAAGTCAAGTCAGCCTTAATTCATCAGGAATCCAAGACGCCATCACGTTTTGGGTACAGCGTAAAAGATGACCACTACGGCACGGACTTCTCCCATCTGGCCACCAGCAACGATAGGACTACTCTGGGAAAGTACCAGGCAAGCGATTTTTCTCTGTCCTTCTTGCAGTACATGACACCCTTTCTCTTGATAACCCGTTTACATGCCTCAGTGGTCAGGTTTCATAACCCATGTATCCAGAGGACATCCTATATATTTTATTCGTGCTCTCACTGGGAGAAACTTTCCAAATTGTACGGGTAAAATGAGACCTTGATTATTCCCTTCACTACAAAATTTTTCAACTGAATTAAAGCATTTGTAGTATCTTGATTAAAATGAAAAGTACGTAATCTAATAAAAAGGGTTAATCAGAGCAAGGTAAACATAATATGGTTCCATCGGTCAAGGTCATTTGTTATCCTTCCCCTGGCCATTAGTCGAATGATCACTGTTATTACACTTTATTTCTTATTGTTACAGTGTAAATTTCGGCTCTTTTCACCTATATCGTAATACAGGCCATCTAGGACGCCCATCTTTATTGTGTAGAACTTCAGCCATGATCGTCCTGCCCACTCTTTTCCATCCACCCTTCAGTTTTTCCTTCCTGCTCATCAACCCGCCTCCCTCCCCCTACACACACACATCGAACCACTGTGAATAAAATGTGACGTTAACCCTTACGCCACCAATGCCACCCATCTTAGTGTACCCGCAACATCCTCTCCCGTCACCACAATCTCGCCCATTCACCTCCGCCCACCCAACTGATTTTTTTGCCTTTCCTATCTTTGTCTGACAGCATACCGGCCCACCAACAACACTCGTCTTTGCAGGGTGTATTTCCACCGTCATGCATGCCCTACCACACGCCAGCATCCTACTCCATCCCACCCAATCCTCTCCACCCGCCCCATACGTTTCTTCCCCACTGGGGATTTTCATTAAAATGAGAGAGAGAGAGAGAGAGAGAGAGAGAGAGAGAGAGAGAGAGAGAGAGAGAGAGAGAGAGAGAGAGACAGACAGACAGACAGACAGACAGACAGAGACAGAGACAGACAGACAGACACCGAAAGACAGACAGACACAGACGGCAGACACCGACAGATAAACAGAAAGACACAGGCAAAAAGACAGACATAGATGACAGACAGGAACACAGACAGATTGATACAGGCGACAGACATACACAGACGACAGACAGACAAACACACAACACACACCGACAGACAGACAGACAGACTGACATAGGCAGTAGGACACCGACAGACAGAGACAAACAGACAGAAAGACACAGGCAGACAGACAGACACAGGCAGACAGACGGACGGACACAGATGACAGACAGACAGACACAGATGACAGACACTGGCAGACAGACAGACACAGACATGGACAGACACAGACAGACAAACAGACAAACACACAGAAATAGAGATAGACATAGAGAGACACAGACAGACAGACAGACACAGACAGAGTGGCAGTGCCATGCTTCCTTAAGGTCATGCTAATATTTTTGCCAATATTCATCTCTATATCACGAAAACAGGATATGCCAAGCAATATGCTATTTGGGGAGCAATTGGTGCCTCCTCCCACGAAAACTGTGGTTAAGGAACGTAAGGCAACCAGTGTGCCTCCGTAAGCCCCCTACACGTTAGAGGCAAAAATAGCATAAACTACTTTTCTTATCTGATGACTCTGCCTACAGATATAAAGATCTTTATCTTTAAAATATATTTTAGAAGACTTGTAGAGCATTACCCCCTTAACTTCACCCTTCCTACGTAAAGTTACAGTATTTTTGTTGGCAAAACCTGCGTTCAATCAATTTCACATGTATACTTTATCTCGAAAAATAAATTTAGTCGCGCATAGCAAACAGAAAGACAAAAAGGCAGACAGAAGACATTCTAAAATACCATATATACTGTACAGCTATCCATACGACCACAGATTCAAGTTAAAATTAGGTAAATGAAGGGTATATACCTACAGTATTCCATAGCTTCGCAAATACAAAATATCATTACACCCTTTAAAGTAAAAAATGCATTAGATGCAGTCTAAACCTTGTGAATAATTGTCGAAACACTGGACATTGTACGAAAGATCCATATGGCCGTATCCGGCGTCACTAGACTACTAATAGAGTGCCGGAACATCGCTGCTTCTCTCAGTCGGAAAGTTTTGCCTCTGTATAATGGTCCGGTAACAGCAGCAATATACTCTAAAACATATGAAATTTGTCAGGTCATTGACCCCCATGAAAATAGCCATGGATCAGTTATGTTGGATGCCAAAAAAGAACTGCAGAATCAGTTGCTGACAGCGACCAACTGTTACCAACACCAAACTTTGCAAACAATTTAATTCAACTATAGATTTATACAGTAACATTACCTGCTACTCGGTCCTTTAAGATCATAATCCGTAGGTATTAATCATCAATATTATACAGCACACACTTCGTGAAATCCTAACTAACCTCGAAAAAATAAAATCCTGATTTATTAACTACTTCGTCCTGGGAGTCCAGGATAAACATAACGTTTTTTTTTTTTTTTTTTTATGTGTCCGACTCTGGTCATAGGCTTCACAGCCTGCTTTCAAGGCCCAGTAGTCCTCCTACATACCATACACCTCTACATGTCACCACTTCGGCGCTAACACCCACCGTCCATATTGAATACATGCTAGGGCTGTTTCATACAGGACTGGTGTATTGATATTAGCGGGGGTATTTTTATGACATGTCGGCGGGTCTTCTGGTAGATCAGGAAAGTCTACTTTTACGAAATTCAAATCCTTAAACTGTTCCCTGCCCCAGCCGGGATTCGATCCTGGGTCCACAAGGACTGCAGGCCGCCTCTCTACCGATTCAGCCACCGCTTTCTTACCGGTATTATGGGTTATTAACATTTTCTTTGTCACTGTAGGGAAGACTGAGGAAATATATGCTGTATGTAATTTTTATCGCCTAACAAACTCAATCAATATCTCCCCATGATGGTATATTGATTAGAAGTACAATATTATACAGAGGTTTTTCCGTATTGAAGTGAAATGGAATCTTGAAAATTTTCCCCAGAGGTGTAAAGAACACAGCTGCACACTGTATTATACAAAAAAGGAAAATATTCAAATGAGGGAGCCATTGGAGGGGATAAGGGTCTGACTTGGGGGGCCTGGGCCCCCCGAGGCCCCCCCTGTAGCTACACCCCTGAGATGGACACGCAAACAAACACAGAGAGACAGACAGACAGACACAGACGACAGACAAATAGACAGACAGACGGTGAGAGAGAGTACTCTGTCTATAAACTCTTGAGTCAGCGCTAGCCTTCCGTAACTGAGAAATTAATGACTGGTACAGAAATGTCATACAATTCGACAACCTGAACAGAGGAGCCGAGCTGAACGTCTACAGTACTATACTTTGTCCACTTTTTATTAAACTGGCTTAAAATTAATTGCCATCTCTCCCGCTTGTATCCTGAGATGGAACACGAGATTACCGACAGAATATGGTGCAAGTCACGAAGAGATGTACTGTGAATAGAATGTACAGCAATGTACAGCAGTATTTTTCTGCTACTGAGCTACGAGGATTAAACTGCAAAAAAGATAAAAATCTCCTCCAATTTCAGGTGGAGGAGCTGCTACTTGGTTACAGAAACATTATTTCCAATACCGCAGCTCCTGAAGGCGGTAGAATATTGCAATGCAGTAGTTGTTTTGCGTTTTCTTTTTGGAATTCTTGAAGGCGGAATGGTACTGCAGTATAGTAATTTGTGTGTCTTGGTTTGTCTTCAGGTATCCTAAAAGCCTTTGGACAAGAAGTATGGTGCTTCACTCCTCGCGTTACAGCTGATTAGGAAAAGAGTTTCATTTTTCCTGTTGAAATCTCGTATTGCTGACTATGAAATACAGTGTGCAAATGCTGCTTGGTTTCAAGTTTCATTCAAATCTTAAATTCTGCAGTTCACCAACATTTTTACTGGGCAAATCTTGCTGAACTTCAAATGCTTAACACCGCGTTTCACTCGAAGAAAATGAGGGAATGATAAGCTGTTATTTCTGAACAGTTGTGTTAAATAATCACCTCATGTCGACTATTGCAAGAAGTTCAGCATCATTCATCAGCAGTGATTATCTTCATCACCATATCTTGTTGGGCAGGTTCAGCTTCCTGACGGGCGGCTCCAGACAGTGATCTACCTCGCTGACGATGATGGCTTCCGCGCTGAGGTGCTGTACCATGGCCAGGCTCGCTACCCGCAGTCACCGCCACAACAACAACACCAACATCAACATCAGCACCAGCAACAACACCAATACCAACACCAGCAAAGGCAACAATATCGACACCAACTCCCTCACCACACCACTGCCCTCCATCAGCATCAGGACGATTATCAGACTGGCTACAAAACATCAAGTCATGTTGTGAGTGACAACACGCAGGCAGTCTACTCTCCCGAACTTGAATCTGGTCACGACTTACACCAACAACCACACCGTCACTATGCCTCGAACTTCGTCTACCAGTCTACACCAGAGCCAGTCTACCATTCCACTCAAAATTCTTTGTTCTTAAAGTCTGATGAATCTTATGAACATATCCCTCTGCATGTCTACCAAACTACTCCAGAGCCAGTCTACCACACAACGCCTAAACTCACTGCTGTCTCTACCACACAGACCTCTCCTCCTCACTCCTCCCTTAGCGACACATACTCATCCTCCCCAGCCTCTCAACTCATCCATCACAGCCAGGAACAAGGTGGAGAGGATAAGACTCGTGTGGATTCTAGCCTCTCCACTAGCATCCACTCTCCCATCAAGCCAGTTAGGAAGGGAGTGAGGCCGGAATTCAAAACTACCACGATATTCACTGGACGACCTAGGAATGTCATCCGCATGTCATCAGGAGCAGCCCGGCCTAGCGAGTTTCTTTTTCCAGCTCCCAAGCCAGCCAGCAAGCCTGTCCGTCCCTCCCACGACCCCAGTCACGTCCACGACCCCACCCACGGCCACTTCCTTTACTCGCCACCGCTGTTTGTTGGAGCAGCCCGTGATCAACATGACGGAAAAATCTTCAACCATCAGACAACTCCCTTCCCACCTGCAGCCCTTCCTTCATATCTAACTTTCGCCGTCTCTTCACCTGCCCTCACTCCCTCTCCACCTGCAGTCACTCCCTCGCAACTCTTTGCCTCTCCAGAAACACCTACCCACCACCTCTCCTCCTTACCCAATCCCGGCTTATCCTCTCCCTCGACATCCAGCCACCTCTCCCCCACCCACTCTTCACCCAGCCTGACGGTTCCCTCCCATTCCCCTCACAGTTTCACCATTCTCACTCACCCCTCACCCAGCCATCCTTCCCTCATCCACTCCCAATCCAGTTTGACAGCTCCCATCCACTCCACAGATGCCCACTTCCAACCCACTCACCTCTCTCCTACTCACTCCCCACCCACCCATCTCTCCCCTACTCACTCCCCACCCACCCACCTTTCTCCTACTCACTCCCCATCCACCCACCTCTCTCCTAACCATTCCCCATCCACTCACCTCACACATACTCACTCCCCACCCACCCATCTCTCCACTGCCCACCCTCCACCGAGCCACCTAAACCTCGCCCCAACTCTTTTCGTTTCCACTGATCTGATCGAACCCCGCCCAGGGCCCATCATCACTCCCCACGCCCACGCCGAGTCCGCCACGCCCTTCGACACCAAATTGCTCCCCACGCCCCCTTCCCACACCGACCCCTCCACGGTCCACACTGACACCCAGCCCTCCACTCCCCTCGCCGACACCGAACCCGCCACGGCCTCAGACATCAAGCTGCCCGTCACCCTAAACTTGGATGAGCCCCTGTTCCGCTCGGACGCCCCCTCACGGGCGCGAAGGATCAAACTCACTAAGGGAATTGCACTGTAATACCTTCCAAACAGCATCTCTTGCAATTTTCATCATTGCTACCACCAGACGATTCAGTTGAACAATTTTATTCTACTCTACTGTTGACGGAATTAATTATGGTCCTAATTCCTGCAGTTCGAAAGGTTTTCCCTAAATAGAATTAATCATCTGAAAGCAGAAAAAGAGAAAACAGAGTACATCATCAGATTCAGCAGGTTAACTCATCTCATTCTGACCAGCTTGACGGGTTTGATTCATCTATGGGAATCTTAGCCAAAAGGGTGAACTGGTGACACCCTGCTTTTCTCTCGTTGTAAATCATTCTGTCTCTGTCTTTATATTGTTATTTCTATCTGTCTGATATACTTGTCCATCTTATAGTTCCACATAATACAGCACTGAGATCATGAATGACAAAAACTATAGAAACACGTGTGATGATCTGACTGGATACAACACTCCATTCCCTTGATACACACACACACACACACACACACATATATATATATATATATATATATATATATATATATATATATATATATATATATATATATATAGAGTCAGACAGGAAACGACACACACATGCTCGTGCGGTGAACAAGATACCCCCTCCACACACACACAGTGTAACTTCGTACCATTTACTCACCTGCTGTAAGTATTTTCATTGAGCCAAAAGCTTTCACCGAAATTTATCAGGTTGTAATGTGGGTAATATAATGGAATGTATAGTACTTTTCGTCATTTTCAGTCTTCCTTTTTAAGAGAGAGAGACAGAGAGACAGAGACAGACAGATAGACAGACAGACAAAGCTGAATTCAAGTGACTGACGTTTTGAGAGAGTGTGAGAGTGGGTGAGAGTAAGAACAAGTATGGGTAAACTACGACAGTGAACCAACGCCGGACATCATCCACTTGCAAGTTTCCTGAGGTTAAACTTTGATGACAGAAACGTGTGACCTTGACCTGGGACCATGACATGGCACTAACGATGTGCTGAACTCTTTCGTGGCTGTAAAGGAAACAGTAAGAGATTCACTAATATAAACGATCTTCACCCTTAAACAATTTGATGATTAGAATATAATTAAAAAGAGACCATTGATAATAAACAGGACCCAGTTATATGTAAGAACAACCCAGCAAAACCACCTCACCAGTTCTAAATGGGACAGCCCTAGCATGCATTCCTTTGTAGAAATAGGGTATTTGCGTCGAAGTGCTAGCACGTAGGAGGACTTCTGGGCCTCAGAGAACGGGCCATCAAGTGTATGCCCGGAACTAGACACAGGAGAGACTACTATGACATCTTTTATTTTATTCTCGATACCTCCAGACGCTTTCTTCAACTAAGGGGGGACTTTTCGAGCTGAAAGGTTTAGCTGTACCCGCCATATCCTGATAACACAGGGGTCTCCTAAGAACAATAAAACTGCTTGGTGGCAGGAAAAATAAGCAGCAGAAAGATATAATCGTGCTGAAAGGGTTAATGTTTGCAAGAAGATGGTTTCATTTAAACAATTAAGCACTTTCAGAGTCGTTTAGGGGAATCATGAAATGAGGAAGGCAGAGGGTAAAGATGATGGGAAGAAAATGTATAACATGACAAACTCGCACTGGCCCACCACACGACCATCCGATAGTTGGTTGTGTTGCGGTGCATCGAATTACCGAATCGGCAGTCATTTACCGAATCGGCACAGAATCTGCACTTTCAATTGGAAAATACTATAATTCCTATCACCATTTCGGTTTATACACACCTAATTCTCTGATTTTCGGTCAAAATTTTTTTTCATAAATTAACAATTAATTGTTAAAAATCAGGAATCAGAGCGAAAACGCGCTAAAGTCAGCGGAAGTGTTTCGCCGTTAGATCGCCAACACCTTGACAGACTTTTATTTTGAATGAATATTTATTTAAAATGCAAATAAATGTGCCGTTTCGGAGTCGATTCGGTAAATGAATGCCGATTCGGTAATTCATCACATGTTGTAGCTTACTGTACTGCTGGAGGAAGTTGATGACGAAAACTAATCATTTTTTGTCGAAAAATCACACAATATATGTTAAGAAGACCATCATGCTCGAGCGTTACCTATTTTTATAGCACACTACACATAATTATACTAAAATAATTCTGTAATATTTTACACTAGGTTGTAGGCTACATCAGCACCACTTCATGATGCATTTAAAAATGAAACAAGAACATGCCAATAATATTTTTGGAATCGTATCCATCAGTGTTTTGTGATCAAACAATATATATATGCAACGGGCAAAATCAAAATGATTAAAACGGACCCCTTGACTGATAGTGTAAATACAAATGTGTTTCATGCATCAGGTACGAAACTGCTGCTGACTCACCGTAGCACTGAAATTTCCCGAGGACCCCCTTCTACCCAGTTACTGCTTGACGTTCCATGTAGCCCCCCCCCCCTCCCTCGTTTTCCTTTTATTTGAAGAAGGCCAACTTTGGAACGATACCGACTGCAAACCACTGAACTCTTTATTTATGTAAGTTCTTTATTTGCCATTCGCTACAAGCCCCAATACTTCGGGGAACACTGTTCCTGAAGGCCAAGCATGGAAGGGTGCAGGAGAGAAAAGGAAAAAAAAAATCAGTATCTTTGGGCATAGAAGGTATAGCAGTAATTACCATTACAAGCACAATAATGACCAAAGACATACAATGGCATATACATGGTACAAAGTTGTTACAGTAATGTTTTGAGATGAGTAAAGTGATACATACATACACACATATGTACATACGTATGCAGGAAGCACATATGCACACATACATACCGGTATACGTATACAGTATATTCAAGCACATGTAGCCTTAGACATACTGCATGTACAAGATAGGTACGCATGTATAAAGATATGGATATGTGTACAGGCGTGCATACATATTCATATGCAACATGCAATATATATGATATATTCATATATACACAGACAGGGAGACATACATATACATATACACCCTAAGTAGATACATATACATAGTCACATACACACCGACTCCGCTCTTTCTTTACCCCTGCATAATTGTTGACTCTATACAGGGATTTTATCCGCCCCTGTGTGGAGTACAACTCTCATGTGTGGGGAGGCTCCCCACATACAGCTCTTCTCAATAGGGTGGAGTCAAAGGCTTTTCGTCTCATTAACTCTCCTCCTCTTACTGACTCCCTTCAACCTCTGTCTCTTCGCCGCACTGTTGCATCTTTGTCTCTTTTCTATCGCTACTTTAATGGTCACAGCTCCTCTGAACTGTCTGCTTGCATTCCTCCAACTCTACGACGGGCGCGTAGCACCCGTCTGGCAGCAACCTCTCATCCCTTTTCTGTCCAACTCTCTAATGCAAGAGTTAACCGTTACTCCCAGTCTTTCATTTATGCAACAGGTCAGCTCTGGAACTGTCTCCCTCTGTCTGTATTTCCTGCTGCCTATGATCTCCAGTCTTTCAAACGCAGTGTGTCCAGGCATCTCAAATTGATCGGATCTTGAATTTGGCTCTCTATTGTATTTTGTTTTTCTCTTGGAGGGAACTGTTACTGCGGGCTCATGGCCTTTGGTTCCTTCTTCCTCGCATAAAAAAAAAAAAAAGGTAGTTAGATAAAAACTATATGCATTATAAAATTACCTCTTGATTCAAAATCCCAGCACTAGGACAATACATGCACATGCACCTGATATATGCATGTGTGGACAACGCACACACACACACACACACACACACACACACACACACACACACACACACAGGTTTGCATACATACGATATACATATGCACATATACATATACACAGATATGCATATATATGCATACGTACATATATACACATACATACACACATATCTCATCTCATATATATATAGATATACCAAAATGTCCCATCATTGTCCTAGTGCCAGAGCATTACAATGAAAGGAAGTCGGGGTGAAAGATGAGAATGTCCTCGAGTACCTCAAGATGTGTGATGAAGTAGATACACAAAGCAGAAAACAATGGTCCAGGGGGTCTGAAGGGGGCAATAACAGGGCAGTTACCGATGTAATGGGATAATGCTTCATCCATAGCATTGTGACAGAGTTTACATGGCCTGGTGGCGGTCGGTCGTCCCTTGATATCCCCTGGGGAGCGATGCCTCAGGCGAATGCGGGCGACTGCCACATCACAGCGGCGGGTGAGGGTGGGGTGCTTGCCATAGGTGTGTCTCACGCCACGGTGGGTGTCATAGTGCTGGATGGTGACACTAGTGGGACGTTCAGCATCGGTACGCAGGGCTAGGTCCTCCCTGGACTCCTCGAGAAGGATTCTCCGGACAAATGTCGTGGACACAGGAAGGTGGATGGCAGCTAGGGGGAGGTTACGGGCAGCTCCAGCCAGGAGATTTGCCTGGTCATGGCGGATGTGACCAACATGGGCTGGGACCCAAATAAAAGAAATCCTGAGACCAAGAGCATGAGCCTGATGGAGGCGAAAGCAGAGGGAGGCGAAGAGAGTGGAGAGGCGTCGGGGGGGGGGAGGGTGAGAAGTAAGGGAAGGGCAGCTTAGGAATCGCTGATGGTGGGACCTGGCAGGTGATGAGAGAGAAAGAAGTCAAGGGCAGAACGTACAGCAGACAGTTAACACTGAGTACTGCTGGCCCAGTTGGGAAGGCGGTGGGAGGTGGAGAAGTCGGGGGAAGCTGAGTTAGTAAAGGCAACGCAAGCAGCTCCCGCCCGGCCGTTAGCGAGGACAGAACCGTCAGTAAAGACGTGAACAGGATGGGAAGGGTAGGTGCGGGCTACGGAGTTAAGGGTTTCAGTGATGGAGAGCTGTGAGGGGACTGGTGAAGGGTCAGAAGCAGTGGCAGAAGGTGTGTAGTGCACAGCAGGAGTCGTACGTGTCCACGTACGGGGCAAAGGGTCAGCAGGGATGTGAGTGACAAGATCAGCACGGATACTGGCGGAATCACGGCCAGAAAGCTGAAGAGTACAGTTGAGTGCCGAACGAATTCTTTTTAGCCAGGATGCCAGGCCTGGCACGCAGTGCCGGATTTTGGATTGAGGGGGCCTGGGGCCCGTTTTGGTGAGGGGCCCATCGCAAGCAACAAATTAGCATGGTGCTAAATGAAAACACATTTTTAACCCTCGCACTGTCGCAACGATATGCTCGCTCGCACGATACGACTCGCTCTCGACAGCCCATGATACAGTGGGGCCCCTCAAGCACCTTGGTCTTTCGTTTTTTTGCATCTCCACTCTGATATATTCTTACGCAATTTTTATGTCTATCTTTCGAACGATTGTCCATTTTTAATCTGAAACAGAAAATTCATCTTTGAAAATGTCAAAAGTTCACCACCCAGAAATGAAAAAGCATAAGACTTTGTGTAACGCCATGTTACTGTAACTGACGTTTGGTTTGTGTAACACAGCGTGCTGTGCCTGAACAAAAAAATGCTTCACACGTACTGTATATCCTTGATTTTCAAAACTGGAAACAAAAAATGTTCAGAAGCATGAACTAAGATGGTAACATTATATACTGCAAAAATACGTCATGAAAACAATAATAAGCGGGACTCACCACGAACGTACGTCCTGACAGTGACAGCAACTGAGCAAATGCGAACGCTTGTTGGCGGCCGGCACCGGCTCCAGGGTTCCCAGATTTGAAAATGGGTATGTAACCAAATTCCTCAATTGTCATTCCCAGATTCAGTTTTTCATTACCAAATTTTTTAAAAGAAAGATTATTCATGTATTTATCCCTTGCCAATATCGATACATGTATAAGGGAAAAAAATTATTCATTTGAAAATTATTGGCACAGTTCCTTATTTTCATCTTCTATAGGCTAACGAATTAATCGAGTACATCATCCAATCAAGTTCATTACCATCTCCAAATCCAGTACCAAATCATGCGTTTTCATTACCAGACTGATTTTTCATTACCAAATCGGCCCTGATTGGGTAATGAAAAATATCAAATGTCAGGTTGCCCAACGTTTGGTGGTAGGCCCCTTCTGGTGGGAGGCCCGGGCGTGGGCCCACCCCTGAGTCCGGCCCTGCTGGCACGTGAGTATGCCGGATCCGATCTAGATGAGTGGACTATGAATGTCAACCAGTCGGGAGGAAAAGGATGAAGTAGGAGACGGAAATGTGGTCAGACACTGTGTGGCAAAGCAGACTCCAAGCATATGAATGCGATCGGTGATGGGACACAGACTGAGTTCATGGAGCATGTTGACTACCTGGGGCAGCGAAGAATGAGAACGCAACTCAGGTTTTACTTAAGCTACCCTTAACCTATAACGAGTGTATGAAAGAAAACGAAAATGACAATATAGAGAGAAAACAGCGTAATATAGGTGCAACTATGTCAAAGTTTGAGAACCTGACCATTCCTCTGTTGTCCTCAGTGGGGTAGCCAAAAAGGTAGCCGGAGTAGCACTGACCATCCCTGAAATTTGCCTGACCACCCCAGTGGCCAAGCTTATTTCCGATGACATACAAACGGGTACCCCTAAAACAGTGGCGTAGCCAGACCTCCACAAAATGGCGGAGGGGGGGGGGGGAAGTGGGGATCGTGCCCTAGTGTGTTACTGGGGTCTAAGTGGGAGGGAATCCTGCTCAGTGTGCACACAATAATTAAGCTGAAATTTCACATGAGGGGTACAGGTCAGACTGGGGATACCGTCCCCTTCCCAGGCCCCCCTCCCATTGGTTACACCACTGCTCTAAAGAGTTTGGGGGACTTCATAATTGACCTCAACCCCATTTAAATTCGCCTCCGTCTCAAGGCTGTCTGCAAATTTATACGTACAGCCACTTGGTGAACATTAACCTGCTAATCTATGGCGGGTTCATTATATTGTAGCCTACTAGCATGGCTTATATCAGTCATGTAGTATGCTAGGTCAAGGGTTAGGTTGCGTTAGATCAAAGAAATGACCAATAAAAAAAAGGGTAGTATTGGATGAAATAACATTAAAAATAGATGATACAAATGGGTGTGTATCTGCCGTTTACAAACGCTCATCGAGAAAGGCAGCCACGAAAATTTACGGAGGTCCATTACATATCTCTGCTTATTCCATGCTGGAAGAAAGAATGTTACCCACGTGTTACCTACTGCATGTCACATGCGATTATAAGGAAAGGGTAATCGTACTACCCTCTATCATTTATAATCACCCATCCCCCTGAAGAAAAGGTGATGATGAAATCAACTGATTAAAAAAAAAAAAAAAATCAGCCACATACAAATATTCATAATCTCACACAATTCTCACAAACCACCCCTCCACTATAGCTATGCTCAGAGCCTGCCATTCCCCTCCTCCAGAGCCACCTACGTTCGTAAACTAAAAGTGTCTCCTTTCCAGTCCTCTCGCCGCCAGCTTCACATGCCCTCAAAACTTCCCATAACCCCTCCATATTCACCCTATCATCTTTCTCATAAATGTTGCAGGAATAAGTTGAAGTGCTTTTTTTTTTTTTTTTTTATCGTAAGGTGCAGGAAAGGGACGCCTTCACGTGATGGCACCGATATACCTTAGCGGCTCCACCGCCCAGTTATACAATCGTCTCTCAGTCCCTTCCCTTCCTCTCCAAAGGACTGCAGGATGAGGGCAACTTCATCTTGCAGATAACCAGGTTCGTGTCCAGACGAGCCTGGGGTTGCGACTACTACGACAAACACTTTTTCCTCGGCTATAGATTTTGTAGGTATAAGCACGTATTCTTGTTGGTTTGGGAGACTCTAGCATATCTTCCCTTACAACTTATTTCTGTATCTGGCATGTTAATATTTTTCTTGGCTATGTATGCAAACAATGGTCATATTAAAACGACGTCAGTGGCATACAACAAAATATTTAGGTGCAATATACAAAACAGACAGCCAAGGAAAAGACACTAAACAGCGCCAGGACTAACCCATCACTCCGATGATATAATATTCATTTTAATCAAGCTGCAGACTATTTTATTAAAACATCCTACTCAGCTGCAAATGAAATTATGAGCTACGGCTATTTCTAATTCCCACAGTTTGAAGTTTTCCAAAAGTAAATTTCACCATCTGGAAACAGCTAAACTATACCGAAAAACACGTCATCGGATGAAGGGGTTAAAGAGCTATAAATAACACAAGAAAACGTTAAGGTATATTACGGGACATCAGGTGGTGGTGCTGCTAAGTTTCATTATGTAGAGATATTGTAAATTATGGTCGTACCATTCTAAAGTGACGGTTTGGGTGGGGCACGAACCTCTGTACAGTGTTGCCACGTTTTCCATACTCGCGATGCCTTTCTCTCTCTCTCTCTCTCTCTCTCTCTCTCTCTCTCTCTCTCTCCTGGGGGGATGTGCATCACCCTAGGGAATTTTGTTTCTTTTATGTCTTACGAACTTGTGCTTTCATTTCTTTATTTTGTTTTTTATTATATTATTGTTTTACATATGACGCCAGATGACCTCGATGTTACGGCGCTTTTTCATTCAGTCATTCTCGCCCTCCTTCCTTCCCTCCCTTCATCTTTCCCTCAGCTTGACAATGCACTCAACACTGCCCCTGGCCTGCCTTCTCTCTCTCTCTCTCTCTCTCTCTCTCTCTCTCTCTCTCTCTCTCTCTCTCTCTCCTGGGGGAGATGTGCGTCAATTTTGTTTCTTTTATGAGTGACTTATAAACTTGTGCTTTCATTTCTTTATTTTGTTTTTATTATATCTATTTATGTTTAAAAATATTATTGTTTTACATATGGCGCCAGATGACCTCGCTGTTGTTGCGCCATGATTTGTTTTCATTCAATCACTCTCTCCCTCCTTCCTTCCCTCTTTTCCTCCATCTCTCACTCAGCTGCACTCAACACTGCACCTGGTCTGCCTCCCCCCCCCCTCTCTCTCGTCTGTGGTATTTTAGGATACATTTTGGTTATTTTCTTTTACGTTATAATGTACATATTGTAAATTTGACTTTATTTCCACACCACCCAGGAGGTTAAAGTCTTGGCGCGTTTTTTTTAAGAGGTGTCCCCAAACAGGCCTATTAATCCTCTATCCCTCACAGATGACCAGGAAGGACTGGGTGTGTGTGAGTGTTGCCGCTCACGACGGTTTAGTATATATATTTTTTTTACTAAGAAACTGGCATATATTTACTTATATTCCTGCACATTATCTTATAATCATAATTGTGACATTATTACCAACCCCAGAAAGACGGTAACTGCCAATAAAAGTGACTACTTTTTTTTAAGCACCACTGTAAAATAATTATGCCACGTTTCTGTATTACCGTATAAAAATTTTACGCATAATCAGTTTACTGTTCTTTCATGTATTATAATACACACGTTACCATTATATTCTTATGTGTTTATCTTATTGTGATGCCTATTACATATATCAGAGCCGTTCACATAGCGGGTATGGAACACGTGGCACCACTGTACAGGGGTTCGTGCCCCACCCAAACTGCCACTTAAGATTGGTACCACCATAGTTTCTGTCGTGACGGCAGCATCAGCAGTGGTCTACGCTAAAATCAGCCAGTTTTTTCCGCACTTTAAATTGCCTTCACTTAGACGAGAGTCCCGCTGTGCATATTAGCCCACGCTTCGAACCACGTGTGTGCGAGACAAGTGCTATTGAAACAGCAGTCATGTACACGCCGATCTGGTAACTATGTGTGACAGTGGTGGGGTTATAGGAGGAGGAAGGATAGGGGAGCTAACGACTCCCTGTCTCTCATCCTGCCTTCCCCACCCCTCCGACACACAGTTGCCAGATCGGCGAGTTGTATGGCTCCTGCTTCACTAGCACTTGTCTCACATACAGTGGTTCGAAGTGGTGGGTGAGTGTATGACGCGTAACTTGAATAGAATGTACATGATTGACCTTCAAATTCATATGCTATTGACCAAAAACTACAGTTAAAATGCCACTAGGACATTTTCTTTAGTTACAAAAGCTCGACAGCGCAAGTCTTCAGCACCAAAATTACGATCCGTGAGCTGTGTGATGAGACTTGAGAGTGGACGTGCAGTTCCATGGTGAAGCCTTCAAAGCGTAAGTTCCTGTTGGTCTGGTGGCGTATCTCTGCGTGGTCCTTAATTATGTAGTTGTTTACGTATTACAATCATCACTTTGCGTCCATTTGAGTGTACTCGCATGGGCGCCGCTGGAGCTACTAAAAACTTGGAGGGACGCGTCTGATGCAGCGTGGCGATGGTGGCAAGGTAAGGGGAGAGAGATCTTGTTGTTGCAGGCCTGTGCTCAGGATTTACCGGAGTTGGGCGGAGGAGTGTCACTCCCTCTCACTTTCCACTTCAGCATCGAACACTGATGAAAGCATTGTATAATGTCCTTATATTTATATGATAACGTAAAAACTTGGCTTTATTTATCACACAACGCAAGACAGTTTTAGTATCGATATGTTTGATGGTACTGCAGATGTCATCTACTCAAGCCTCTATGAATGTGATTCTCAGTTTTTGTATGTTAGCTACAATACATTAATATGTTGTGCTGAAGTAATTATGTCGTGATTCCGGGTGGAAGTGATGCAGCCTATGAAGGTGGGAATGCAGTACAGAACATCCCCTCCCTCCTCTTTCCTCCTGATTAAGAGCCTTCATGTTGTCTTTACAGTGTGTGCATTTAGCTTCGTATATAGGTATTTGCAGATCTGTTGAGTGTTTTGCCCCTGGTCTTGAAAGACTGTGTATATCCTGGTAACTCACGTTTTTAACGCTTTATTTTAAAAACGTATATGCATCGTGATGTTTATCTGGGATGGGATTCATGTTCGGACTTACCCGACAGCACATGTAGCCAAGGAATTTCGAAGATTTTTGTTGATTACTGACGTGTGATTGGCTGTCGCGTCCCATCTGAACTCGCACTGATCATTGCTTTAGGTGCGGTACTCTGAAAGCAAAGTAGTGACTTTTTTTTTTTTTTTTTTTGTATGCATACTGATATTCTACAAACGTCCTTGTTAGCGTTATGGTTAGCTCATTCTTCATGCATCTGAAGGCAAGATTTATTTACATTGGCGTAATACATGTTTATTAAGTATTATTGCTTGTTTCTTAGCTTCGCAGGCTGCGCGATCAGCACTGGTTTTTGTAATGCCCGGGAAAGGAAACGTTTTTTCTTTCATCTGTGGGAAGTAATTAAAGGTGGTATTTGTGTGTCTTAGAGCAGAAGTGGCCTTAAATGACATCCTAATACGGCCGGCGACTCGACCCAGGGTTTCTCTCTCCCTTCCATCCTTAAGTTCTGACCACCGAAGACATAGGCGATATGATAAAGTGCGGTGTTAAAGTTAAGCTTTCCACTGGGCACCTAATTCATGTCCCATACTGTGAATTGCACAAAGTTGTGTCTCGTTTGTATGTCTGTTATCTGCTCGTCATTTGTCACCATTAAAATCTCAGCTCCTCCCTCTCTCCCACCTCTTCCTCCTCGCCTGATTTCCCCTTCACTTCTTTCCACATCCACCCATTCTCTCTGCTGTCCTCTCCCACTCCCCTCCTGTACTGCCCACCTCCTTTCCTCTGATCTTAAGCTTCCCTTATTCTCAAATCCCTCCCTTTAAACACACACACACACACACACACACACACACACACACACACACACACAGTTTCGTTATGTATGTACGGTACATGGCTGGGAGACCATTCTGCTGATTGCCAAGTATATAAAAAAGTGTAACCCTTGTCGAAGACTTCTCAGTACATAATTTTTCATCCATTCATTTCAACCAATCACCCAGGACGCATAAACTTGGCATAATCACAAACACACACTTAATATCGACCCACCTTCTTTCCCATTCGCTTCTCCTCCTACCGTCAAACTCACTCATATACCCTTTTCACCACCACATTCGTACTTTCTATCTTCGTATGACCATCCCATCTAAATGCATTCTCCAGTCCCTTGATCAACAGACTTCCTTGCTCCACGTCTTCCATAAGTCTCCATTTTTTTGCCCTATCCACCTTAGATACCTCACATGTATTCTTTATAAATTATACATAAAAACAGTATTTCATAATTCCTTTTTATCCTTATCATTTCGTCAAATTTGGTCGTCAGTTTACGAGTTTATCCCCGTCGCCCCCCTTATCCTCCTCCCGTCAGGTTCTCTCTGAGTCATTCTTTGTGTGTGTGTGTGTGTGTGTGTGTGTGTGTGTGTGTGTGTGTGTGTGTGTGTGTGCGCGCGCGCTTTAGGGGAGTATGACGCACGGGATATCAAGAAAACACACACACACACACACACACACACACACACACACACACACACACACACACACACACAGACGACGCAGTGAGTTATTAAGGCAATCAGTTTTCTAAGTCTCAATCTTCCTCTAGAGAACGATCTACAACCATTGAATTTCCATCCAGGTTTCCCATGGTGCAGTTAGCTTAGTAGGAAAAAAGGGGAAGCAAACTTTGTCTAAGAGTCTGACCGGCCAGAAAATCGAACTCGGGTCCTACTAGCTGCGCGGTGGGTGACCTAACCAATGCACCCCTGAATCCCCCTCAGGGTATTAGAGCATTGTGAGGGGGGAGGGGGTAGAGGACAAGAATAAGGAAAGAGGGAAGGAAGAATGAGAGTAAATGGGAAGAAAAGGGGGAGAAGGAGGAGGAGAGAGATGAAGAAGAGAAAAAGAAGAATGGTTAGAAATAATGTCTATCAGCTTCACGAAAGTCATTAAGGCAAACCATCTATTATACCAAAGTCCAAACCTTCCGAACAGTATGACATGCAACCGTCACATTTGCAATCCAGGTTCCTATTTCATTTTCAGGTACAAACAGGCTGGGGAGGTGATATGAATGAGGTGTGGGAAGGAGTGTGCCTGAGAGGGGAGAGTGATGTGATGTTATTGTGACGTTAGAGGATACATCACAGCACCTGGGGTTAGGGAGGAGGGGTGGGGAAGGGAAGAGGATGAGGGGGAGGGGAAAGGGAAGAGAGAAGGATGGGGAGGAGGGGAGAAGGGAGAGCTGAGAAGGAAGGGAGGAAAGATGAGGGGGAAAGGAAGAGAGGAAGAAGGGGAGGGGGTAACTTCCCTTTCATGTCAGTGCCTGGAAGTGTGAGTCAGATTTATTCTCAGTACTCGCTCGGTTTCTTACTATCGCTGACACACACACACACACACACACACACACACACACACACACACACACACACACACACACACACACACACACACACACACACACACACACACACACACACACACACACACACACACACACACACACACACACGACGGACGGACTCACGCAAGCACGCATAAGTTTGTATTTGGGAGTTATATGAATGTGTGCGTGTGTATGTGAGTGTACATGAACGTATGTGTATGTGAGTGTACACATAGAGTAGGCTGTGCTTGTGTGTGTGTGTGTGTGTGTGTGTGTGTGTGTGTGTGTGATAGGAGTGAAGGCTACATAAGTAATGTCTGAGTAAGAGAGTGAGTGAATGAGTGGTAAAGGAAGCGTGATTTATGACAAAAAGTAAGTGTAAGCAATGAGTGATCAGTGAGTGAGCGACAGAATGAGTGAAAGTTAAGGGGGAGAGTGAGTGCATTCCCTCTTACATAACCACTACTTTGATCATACAAACAAACGTGGAGAGAGAATAAAGTGAGGATGTGGTTGGTGCTGGTGGAGTGTGAAAGTGTTAGTGGAGGTGTGGATGTGGGTGCTGATGAAGTGTGAGAGTGAGTGGAAGTGAGGGCGTGGGAATAGGTGTTGGTAGAGTGAAAGTGTGAGGGAGGGTGTGGGTATGGATGGATTAAGAGGAAAGAGTGTGGACGTGTGTGTCAGGGTGTGAGTGTGTATGTGTATGAAATGTGAGTGTGGATGGTGTTGGGATGAGGTTGTGGGTGTGGGTATGGGTATGAGGTGAGTGAGGGTACGGGTGTATGTTAGTGTGGGTGTGAGAGTGTGGGTCGATAGTGGGTGGCAGGAGTGTGTGTGTGTGTGTGTGTGTGTGTGTGTGTGTGTGTGTGTGTGTGTGTGTGTAGGTAGGTAGGTACTGATTTAGGTAAGGGTGTGGGTGATGTGTAGGTGTGGGTGTGGGATGAAGATAAAAATGTAGGCATTGGTATGGGTCTAGGTAAGGGTGTGGATAAGAGTGTGAGTAAGTGTGCGGGTGAGAGTGTGGGTGTGAATGAGGGCATGGGTGTGGGTGAATATGTATCTCTGGGTGTGTGTGTTGGTGTGGGTGTGCGTGAGGGTGGGGGTGAGTGGGGGTGAGGGTATGGATATTTGTGTTGTGTTGGAGTGGCTGATGTGTGGGTGTGGGCGGTGTGTGGGTGTATATGATGTGTGGATATGAGTGGTGTGTGTGTGTGTGTGTGTGTGTGTGTGTGTGTGTGTGTGTGTGTGTGTGTGTGTGTGTGTGTGTGTGTGGGCGTAGGTGGTTATAGGTGTGTGTTGGTGGGAAGTGTGGGTGACAGTGTGGATGGGTGTGGGTGTAGCGTGATTCTGCCTACCATTTTCCACATCATTACCCTTGTTGCCCTCTTCCCTCACCCTTCACCCCTCCTCCCTCAGATTCCCTTTTCCTTTCTCCCTCACTCCCTCCTCTCATTCCCCCCCTCTCCATCCCTTCCTTCTCAGTAATAAGTTCAGCAATGTTCTGAAAGTATTACGAGAACCACGGTATTTATCTTCTCGTAACATTAAATTGCTGTAATGTTCGATATCCTGTTAAAAAAAATTACAGCCCTGAACATAAACAATTATATAGGGTGAATCCGCTCCAGGTTTTTCAGCTCATTAATCCACCACTGCATCTTCTCTCTCTCTCTCTCTCTCTCTCTCTCTCTCTCTCTCGCTGCCCCCACCATCCCTTCATTCCTCCCTCCCTACCAGCACACACACACACACACACACACACACACACACACACACACACACACAGGAGCGTGCGTGTGTGTCGTCACTCTCAACCTGCAACAAAGAGGAAAGACCACAGAAGTGACATTTTGGCGGTGCACACCCACACCCACACCCCACCCATCGCCAGACCACATAGCCCATCACAGCACGCTCACCACCACCACAGCCGTCCTTCCTCCCGTCCACCCAAGTGCAGATTTTTAAAGTGTTTTGGTAAAATATCCTGAAATTTGAGGACCTTTGCCACATTTTGTTTTTTATCTCAATGAAAAGCACCCAGAATATAATAGATTCATTAGGAATGTATGGAGCTCACTAAGGTTTCCATAACTGTTTAAAGAAATTGTATATTTATTTTCTTTACCCTCCAGTCCCACTAACATTGGAGGCTGTGGAAGCGGAAACAAAGAAATGAAAATTTTCGTTGGTGAATGTCTTAACAAAAAGCAACGGCTGTGAAAGAGAGGCATTGAAATATCCTTATTTTCAGTCCCAGTTACAACTTCCAGCTCAAATGTCAGCTTTCACAATATGATATGAGGTGAATGTGTATACTGCACGCTAGTATTCTCGAACCGTTGCAGGCTCCGTACACAAAATAAAACATTTCGAGTACAAAATTACAATCAGAATTTTGAATGGGTTTATAACCGAGAATGCTATTCTAGTTTTCTTAAAATCTTTTGATATTCATCGTTTTTCCATGCAGTTCCCTCAAATGACACGAGTACGTTGTTCCTCATTATACTGTACTTCGCCATATCCTCAAAACTTTTTTCCAGTATCATCATCATCATCATAATCTTGACCATTTTCCCAACCTAAGGATGGGGTGAGTTATGATCCACAAACCAGGAAAGAGAAAAAGTACGAGAACAAAAGACGTATCAATATCATGTTCAGTGAAATGGGTCACATCATCATTCTTACATCATGCAGGCCCTCGAAATCCTGACTCCACAAACTTAACTATCTACACATCTTTCTTTAATATGTGCGCTTTACATACACCTGCCAGACTGTCATTCCGTCGACCATCAAGATAAGAAAACGCATGCAAAGCCCGTGTACAGTCAGTGACAAAAGTTTACTTTCTCACTTGGCTTGCGCATATTCCAAAGCTAAGAGAGGCCTGGTAAGTTTATCTGTCAAAAGATTATGCTTTTTTATGCGATACATCGGGGAGGAAAGTGAGGGATATGTCCTGCGCGTCAAGTAGAAGCAGTGGAATGGTAGACCAACCTTCACTCTGACGGTACAATTCTTCACTTCCCCATTACCTCTCGTCTACACTGCAGCAAAGGTCCCGTTCCTCACCCATGTTGACCCATCTGTGTGTGTGTGTGTGTGTGTGTGTGTGTGTGTGTGTGTGTGTGTGTGTGTGTGTGTGTGTGTGTGTGTGTGTGTGTGTGTGTGTGTGTTTGGACAATCTGGTGAATTTATGTAGGAACAGTGGGTGAAATAAGTACGGGGTACAGTATGTTCTTAAACTTTTGTGAATACATCGTGGAAAAATCTGAATATCGTCCTCTGTTGTGGCTGGGAGTGCGGTATCGTGGAGTGTGGTGTGATGTGGCGTGGTGCGGTGTGATGTGGCGTGGTGTGGTGTGGTGTAGTGTAGTGCGGTGCGGCGAGGTGCAGTGCGGTGTGGCGTGGTGTGGTATGGTGTGGTGTGGAGTGCTGGGCTGTTTTGTGGAGCGAGCATGTGCGTGAGTAATGAGGATGTGGTTGCAGTGAGTGATGGGGAGGGCGTAGCCGCGTGAAGTGAGTGGGTGAGTGTGGTCCCCGGCAGAACAAATGAACGCAGCCCACCTGACTTACGACCACCGTTGTGTTGTAGTGTGTTCTGCCACTCCCACGCCCAGTCAGTTCTCGCACAGGCCACACTCTCTGCTCTTTTCATGTATTATTATGGAATGTTAAAGTGTAGTAAAGCAGACTCGGGGATAATGTGGGAGCTGGTGTCGTTACGGTTGATATTTGATATTGCTGTTGTTTGTTGTACATTACCGTGCCAAAAATGGTGTACTTTGCTTTTTACTCTGTCCTATTGTTCATCAAGATGCTTTACACACCCTCAAAGCTAGGTAGCCGAGATACAGACAGTGGTATCCAAGGCGTTTAGGGAAGAAATCGGAAATTAATTTATTATCCTGATAAAGACTGAGCTTATTATTGGATGTAATTAGGAAATGCTAAAAAGATACACATGACTTTATTATTCAGATATTTTCTCTAAAGGGTTTGTATGGACAATATCTGGCACTTTTTAACCTACGGAGATACCGTATAATTTGAATGTAAGAATGGTCCAGGGGCCTAGTAAAAAATACGGTACCAGGTTTAGCCTCTGCCTGTATATATATTTCATTGATTTGCTTTCACTTTTTCGTTCATTGTTGCCTTTCTGGATGATATCTCAGGTCTATTTGAGTTACAAACTAAACCTGAACCAATTATTGGTCAGCTTCTCTTATTTTTTAAAGAAGGCGATGGTGGAGGAATGGGTGAGGGAGAGCCCTTATCAATAACAGGTGCACAGGCGCAATAAAACACTTAGTTCACAGAACTTGAGTCATCTTCGCTCAAGTTCACTGTGTGCGTGTGTGCGTGTATGTGTGTGTGTGTGTGTGTGTGTGTGTGTGTGTGTGTGTGTGTGTGTGTGTGTGTGTGTGTGTGTGTGTGTGTGTGTGTGTGTGTGTGTGTGTACCTGGAACTTTAAGAAGAGCGGAGTATAGCAAAGTCGTGGAATAATATAGAAAATCTAATTATAAATTGCTTACAACAATAATATATGAGAATTCGGTGGGTGAAGGGACCAAAATATTGTCCCTTTTAGTGGCCTTGTTCCCGTGGTGACTGCATGAGAAGCGTAGACCATTAGCTAACAATTTTTTTTTTTTTTAAATATTCGCTGCCTTTCCTCTAATTTAATCTTAATGGGACACCTCCTTTCCTAATCACAGCCTCACCTTTTCCTCTTCACCAAAACTCATTTGCCTGAGGCTACTGAGAGCAGTCCTTTTTCTCTTCCCTCCTACTTTCTCAAATTCCTTGCTGAGCCAAACCTGTGTACCCTTGTAATTAAAAGACCTTGATAGTTCTTATGTTTCCAAACTTGAATATTGTGAAGGCTCTACATTCTGACTATGGTCTTCGTGTCAATCTCTGACTGAATATATCTGTGCTGTGTATTTGCATCACTGCTTTGACTGTCACTTCTAAAATCGAACACATTCTCCGAAATCTCATTTTTCAGAAATCTCAGCTTAAAAAAAAAAAATAATACATATATCACCACTACCTATAACTCTCAATTTTCTGATCCACCTGGTGAGCAAGCTTCCATCTGTTCACTACTTAATGACCTGGACAGCCTTTACAGCACCCTGCCTGTATCTCTGACCGCCATGGAGAGAGATCCAATATTTTCGATCTCTTTCTCACCACCAATCCTCTTATCTGCTGTATCAGTCTTATTTTTGCATTGCATGAGCTCCTTTGATAACAGTTTCCTTTGTAGCTTGTTCTTTCTGTTCACTAAGTTCTCTGGTCCCTCCTATGAACTGGTGTTTGTAACATAATGATGCTGCGAACAGGTGGGCTCTTAAACAGTACTTCTTTTACTCATCCCTGGAATTACTATTATTTCCATGACAGAAACTCTTCCATGAGTGTCAAGCTTGTTACATAGGATAGCCTTTTCTCGGACATGATTTACTTTCTCTTACTCTCTGACTAATGCCCCCCCCCAAAAAAAAAAAAATAATAATAATAATAATAATAAAAATCACACTTGGAGTGACTCTATGAACGAGCGTGAAAGACGGAAAACAGCAGGGAAATGAAGTCGTCTGGGGAAGTTGTTTGTAGTAAAATAAAAAAGAGACTTATTTGTTCACGGTGATGTGCATTTGTGGAATTCCACTCCAACGTGTTCCCTATCCATCCTTGTCATTTTCGTCTGATTTTCACTCATATACTCCATCACCTCATTTGCTTCCTGAACTGTCATTCCCTACCTTGTTATACATTTGCACACCACGTACGACCATCTTATTAGCCTTGCTCACCTCTCACTTTTCACCCTCTGACCCACCCACATTTACTATTTTCACCACCCTGTTCATATTCATTATGTCCCCACCGATCTATGGTGGAGGTGGCATTAAGTGAATGAACGTCCGTGAGTGCGTTCGTGGGTAAGCACCTGCGTGCGTGGGTCCCTGCGTTCATACCACTCTTGTCGGCGCGATATCTCGTGAGCCCATTGACGGATTTCCTCCAAACTTTTGTCAGTGGTGCAGTATGAGTTGATGAATCGATTAGGTCAACAAGGTCAAGGGGTCAAAGGTCAAAGTCATATGGAGTTGACATAGTTTATCCTTGTGGGCGCGATATCTCCTGAACCCCATCGACGGATTCCGGCCAAACTTTTGTCAGTGACATAGCATGAAGCGACGGTGAACGGATTAGGTCAGTAAGGTCAATGGGTCGAGGGCCAAGGTCATATGGGTGTGGGCGCGATATCTCCCAAACCCCTAGACGGATTTCGACCAAACTTTTTTCAGTGGTGCAGTATGAAGGCATGATGATCTGATTAGATCAGCATGATCAAGGTATCAAAAGTCAAGGTCATATGAGGTCGACTTAGTTATCTTTAGTCTCATTTCAGCTCACGACAAGAAGCGGTGCCAAGGCACAGCAAACCCGTCCCCGGCAGTCATTTTAGTGCTGACGTATAAATACAACAGGATTATCTAGTCAAAGATGTCACATATCAAATTTAGAGTAAATCGGGTGAAAACTGACGATTTTCTGTACATTTGAAATTTTAGGCCCGATCCACCTGACATTGACCCCCTCCCCCCACCGCTAACTGAGGGATGGCCCCCTTGACGTAATGAGGCATGTTATAGGATGCAGATTTGAAAGGTGCACCTTTAGGTTTGGGTTTCATGTCGATATGAATTTGAAAGGAGTTATGGCGAAAAACGTTTTTTTTTTTTTTTTTTTTTTTTTTGGGGGGGGGGCCTAGAGCTTTGGCCTTGGCCCAATTTGGTCCAAAATTTAATCAGGTGATCAGAAAGGCATAGCCCATCATCCCCGTAATTTTAGTCAAAATCGCACCAGTAGTTTTCGAGTAAAGTTGTTAAGACAGACAAACAAACAAACAAAGAAACAAACAGACAAACCGAATGAAAACAATACCCTTCCCCGAGCCCCTCCGGGGTGGGGATGGGTAATGAACCCTGTCATTGAGGTTGTATGGTGGGTGGGTGAGCAAGGCTTGGCGAAGGCATACCGAGCGGCGTTTTGCGTCGACATCTCGGAGCTGGAGTTTGGAAGTTTCATTCTTTCCATGTCATCTGAGCGTAATATTGTACATTTGGATCACAACACTTTGTACTCCTTGTCTTTGACGAATCTCAGTATTTCTATTTTTCTACATAGGCCATTTCCTTTATCAGTCCTAATCTCACCACTGTCACTAACTTCTCAAATCAATACCATACCCCTGTCTCACACCCATACCTTAATATTAATGATAACACCGTCATGCAGCCCTGTTACCACCACAGTTTTCAGATATGTCTTCTGTTTTATAGCACCGAGGTGCTTAAACTGTTTCATTACCAACAATAAATATTTCTCTTCACTCACCAATATATCACACAGTGTTACCTTGTCTCTCAGTAACCATCACTTTACTTATATCTGCTGCATGTAGTTTCAAACATCACCACTGGAACATAACAAAATTTTGAACTAGACAGTAAATCTCCCGTTCAGTATAGAAAGACGTATAGCACCAACTGGCCATATCACTATGAAATATACTGTATTCCTTTCCTCACCATTCATTTCTGTAACTTTAGTTTTGACTTTATTCATAACCCATCCATAAATGTAATGATCGACCATGGATACATCACACGTTCTCGTCTCACTCCATCATTGTTAACAAACCACTCACTGAAACATCCATCCACCCCTACACATGCTGGTTGGGGGGAAATTGATAATCATCATTGTTACTGGTAACTTGCTCAAATCAGCTTTTCCCCTCATTTCTCAGCATTCTATACTGGTAGCTGATCATTCCTTTCATTGTTTGGAAATGAATATGTTTGTTTCCCATTTCTTTGCAAGCGAAAAGGATCGGAATGCTTCTTTAAGAAATATAATTGGGCTCCAGGTGGATCAAATTTTTGGTGCCTTTCTGCCTATGCACAAAGCTTTAGCTGTTAATCTTTGCATATATGTTGCTGAGGACACGGCATGGACAGCTAGTATTTTTTCTTTTATCTAATATCATCATCATCATCATCATCATCATCATCATCACCATTATCATGATCATGATCATCATCATCATCATCATCATCAAATCATATAATACGTTAAACACACAAAAATTCACTCTCACCCATCAGTTGTCACTTCTAACCTACAAAAGACAGGTCATTATAATCACACTATGATACCTCTTGTCATAAAGCAAGTAATAACACACCTCGACAAAATCACGCTGCTGACACCACCTGGTAATCACAGGTGTGCAAAACACTATGAATGCCCAGCAGGTAAAAACAAACCCCAAGGAATCAATTTCAGTAAATAAGAAACAGTTCAGTATCTTTGCAGTATACATTCAGACACAAAATTACGATCGATAACTATTGCAGAAGGACAGTAAGTAAATAACAATATAGATTATACGTGACCACTAAGGACTATACCCAAACATAGTGACCCTTTTTTCGCACCGGTGTGTCTATGGCCCTGTTTAGTATGCCTCATTTTACCATTTGTGTTATCTTGCCAAAACTCAGCCACGTCCCCAGCTTGTATGGCCAGCCATGATTGGGTGATATGAGACAGACAACGTGAAGGTGACATTAAATATTACATATACAGAAAAAATAATGCAGAGCCATGGCATTACATTTCATACAGTGATATCAAGCAGTCATCTGTAAAGGGGGAGGGGCATGCTCGTCAGGAAACTTAAAACAAACTGTAATGCTTCTCTCTTCATCCAAAAGTATAATTATCCTTCACTGCTAAACCAACGCGAATGACAAAGAAAGAAGTATGCGTATGAACTTGCTTCCCATACAGCATTTTCAGGACATAGGTATTTTGGAGTTAATATGCGCAATAATCTATGAACTCTAAGGGTCTGGAAACGGCAATACGTGGAGAAGTTTATGAAAACCCAGGGGATGTTAAACAGAGTTGGGCAAACGCAGCACAAGAAGTAGGACAAGCGTGAAGAAGGAAGGTAAAAGATAACAACTCAATTAGCTGAGTGGATTGGTACTTCTAAGCCAGTACTACTCAATGACAACACAGAGATAAAATTTCCTGTGTGGAAAAAAAAAAATAATGATAATGTGACAGTAAAAGGCTGATGCAATATAACTGACCTGTGTACCACTCTGGGAAGTGGCTCTCGAAGATGATGTATCCGCACTACAGGAGTAACGCAACCAACGGCAGGGTGTGTCAGCTGTCGCCTGCACCAAATTTAACAAAAGTCTGTAGCAGAATCAAGTAAACAGTTAATGATTAACTGCTAACTCTGAAATGTTAAAATGTTAATAAGGTGCTGATTAACTGACTAACCCTAACATATTACTAAGGACACGGCCTTAGAGGAACTATATCCAGTTTATACGGAGATTGCTTTGTGGAAGGAATGATAATAAGGAAGGTGCCTGTGGAGGTCATATTAGTAAGGAGACTGCCCAAGGAGGAGTCTCTGCATGATAATAAGGAGACTGCAAAAGAAGGAGACCGTTCATAAGGAAGCTGCCATGGAGAGACTTAATAACGAGGCTGACCTACACAGGCCGAAGACAGGAAGGCATCCTTGGGGAAGGACTGAGCACATTAAGTCGCAAGGAGCGTAAGGGAAAAAAAATCACAATGACAATACAGTTCCTGTGAAAAAAAAAAAAAAAAAAAAAAACGGTTAAAGAAGGTGCGCACAGCCCTAAACAGGCTGCAGGAGCACAGATCATCGTTGCGAGGAGAGATCACTCATACGCCAAATGAATTAATCCTTCTAGTCCAGTGACTTTTCTGTTTTATTCTCTCCTCCTTTACACAGTTTTCTTCAGCTTGGTAGGGACTTCTTAAACTTGTGAGGCAAGACGTTGCACCCATTAACCCCGTCACTACGAGCTGATGAGTAAAATCTTCTGACGCTAGCCAAAAATAAATCGATTAAAAATAAATACACGAATGCAATGCATTACCAGATTCAAGATGATAACTGTTGCGTCAAACACCACTGGTTTGCTAGTTCATGCAGATTAAAAGAAAATATTATAATAAAAAAAAAAATCTACTGCTTCCATATTTTTTTTCTTTATTTGCGTTTTTCCGACTCTCTCTCTCTCTCTCTCTCTCTCTCTCTCTCACACACACACACACACACACACACACACACACACACACACACACACTGACACACAAATCGCATCAACATCAATACCACCGAGAGAATCCGTCCCCGCCATCCCCAGCACCGTAAAACATGGGCGCCGAAACCCGTAATGGATGTGCCTGCGGTCGACAGTGATTTTACGGACCGTGGGCAAGTAAGGGTTAAGTGGCCGACTCCCGTAACATCGCCGACTGCTCGTAATTTATAACCCTTTACACACACACACACACACACACACACACACACACACACACACACACACACACACACACACACACACACACGCACACACACACACTGGATTATTTTACGAACACTTAGCCTGCGGTGGTTGTGTACGTGTGAGTTAAATAGTGTATCGCAATTTCGGGGATTGGTTTTGATTTGTTGTGGGTGGAGGAAGGGTTGGTTGATGGTGGGGGTGGGGTGGTTGGAGGGAGTCGTGACTGTGAAGGGAGTATTGTTGGTAGCTGGTGGAGGGAGTGGTTATGATGGAGGGAGGAAGTGGTGATGGTGGTGTGAGAATGGTGATGGTGAGAGTGGTGTTGGTGATGGTGGTGTGAGAATGGTGATGATGGCGGCGAGAGTGGTGTTGGTGTGAAGTGCTTGTTATGGTGGAGAAAGTAGTGGTGATAGTTAGTACAGTGAGGGAGTGGTGAAGGTGGAGGGAGGTAATGTTGTTGTTGTTGTGGTTTTTATTGTTGTTGCTGCTGTTGTTGTTTGTGGTTGTTGATTATTGTGGTGGTGGTGGTGGTGGTGGTGGTAGTTGGTGGTGGAAAAAGATGTCATGGTATTAAAGTTGTTAGGTACATATTTAACTGTAGCAGATTCAACATAATTTTGCTTAGCTAAGAAAATCACAGCGCAGCTAAGGAATTAACCCTCAGGTCTTCCATAAGCTGAATTAAATCGCCCAGCTATATCCCCTGGGGGTAGGGTTTTTTTTCAAAAATACTCCCCCAGTATCCCTGCTTGTCGTAAAAAGCGACTAAAAGGGTTGGCGGAGGGTTAGTGCCCCTCCCCGGAAAACAACTAACTAAAAAAACAAACAATAAGCCTCGGACAAGGACTGACCAAACGTTGACGACCAAGGACCGGACAAAGGACATTGCAATTGGAACGTGGAATGTAAGGGGAGCGAATGATGAGGTGAAAGAGAGAGAGATTGTCCAGGTGCTTGAGGATGCGAAAGTGGATGTATGTGGAATAACTAAAACAAAATGGAGAGGAGAAAGTGTGAGAGAATGGGAGTATGGATGGGGTATATGTGCAGGAGTAGGTGAGAATGAGAGGGCAAAGGAAGGAGTTTGTATAGTTGTGAGCAAAAGATGGAAGAGGAGCATAAGACAGTATGGATCAGTTGGATCAAGGATTGTGTGGGTAAAGTTGAAAGTTGGAATACAAATGTGGGCGATTGTGTGTGTGTATGCACCAACGCAAGATCGTGCTAGAAGAGTGAGAGAAGAGTTCTGGACAAATGTAGAAGTGTGCATGGAAAAGTTTGGAAGGAATGAGAGAGTGTTTTTGATTGGTGATATGAATGGTAAAGTTGGGAATGTGAAGGTGGGTGGAATAGTTGGTGAGTGGGGTGTGCCTGCTGAGATAGATGAGAATGGCAGTGCGTTAGTAGACATTTGTGCTGGGAGGGGGTTGGTGATAGCCAATACCCTCATCAGGCATAAAATGATCCACAGGTATACATGGCGAGTGATGAGAAGGGTGGGTGGCGAACTGAATGAAAGGAAGGCAATGATTGATTATGTGTGTGTGGATGAAAGGATGCGAAGATGTATATTGGATGCAAGAGTTTATAGAGGTTGGGGGAGTGGACTTTCTGACCACTACTTGGTGGTGGCCAGAATTAAAGTCCAAGTAAGATGGAGGAACAGAAGAAGGGAAAGACGAGAGGAAGGAGTAGTTGCAAGGAGAGTGGAAAGGTTACAAGAGGATGAGAAAAAGGCAGAGTATAAGAGAGAAGTGGAGGAACGATTGGGCAAATATGAATTGGAGTAGATGGGGGACGTGGAAGGTGTGTGTAGAATATTTACAGAAGAAATATGTGCAGCATGTGATGTGGTGTGTGGAAGGAAGAGAAGACGGAGGGGGGTGCAAGGAACAGCGTGGTGGACTGAAGAGGTGAAACAGGCTGTGGCACAAAAGAAGAAAGCATACAATGAATGGATGAGGAATAGGGGCGTGGAAGAGGTTGAGAGGCGGAAGAGAGAGTTATATGTAGAAAGAAAGAGAGAGGTGAAAAGATTAGTAAGAGAGAGTAAGAAGAGAGTGGATGAGGAATTTGGAAGGAATTTGAGTGTAAAGTGGAGGGACTGTAAGAAAATGTTCTGGAGAGAGGTGAAAAGAGTAAGACAGGGTGGAAGTGAAGTTAGCAGGGGAGTGAAAGATAAAAATGGTAGATTACTAGTGGAGAAGGGAGAAAAAGTGAGCAGATGGAGAGAACACTTTAAGGAATTGTTGAACGTGGAGGATGGAAGTAATGCGAGTATAAGTGGCTGGGGAATGGCTGGGAGAAGGAGGGAGGTGAGAAGACAGGAAGAAATCAGTAGGATAGAAGTTGTGGAAGCAATGAAGAAAGTTAAATCAGGGAAAGCCCCAGGAATTGATGGAGTGTGTGGTGAAATGCTGAAGCATGGGGGAGAGATAGTAGTAGAATGGATGTGGAAGATGTGCAGATTGGCCTGGGAGGAAGGTAGAGTCCCGGAGGATTGGAAGTCAGGTATAATTATTCCCTTGTACAAAGGAAAAGGGGAAAAAGAAGTGTGTGGTAATCACAGGGGCATTTGTCTTCTTAGTATAATAGGAAAAGTGTATGGTAGGATACTTATTGACAGAGTTAGAGAAAGAACAGAGGAATTAGTTGGAGAAGAACAGGGAGGCTTTAGGAAGGGAAAAGGTTGTGTAGATCAGATATTCATTCTCAGATCTTTAGTGGAAAAGTTTCTAGAGAAGGGAAAGAAGTTGTATGCGGCTTTCATGGATTTGGAGAAAGCATATGACAGGGTGGATAGACTAGGATTGTGGAAAGTGTTAAGAATATATGGAGTAGATGGGAAGTTGTTGAATGCTGTGAAGAGTATGTACGATGGTGCGAAGGCTGCAGTGCGTGTGGATGGTGAACTAAGTGAATTTTTCTCTTTGAAAGTTGGGTTGAAACAGGGATGTGTCATGTCTCCATGGTTGTTCAATCTGTACATGGATGGGGTAATAAAAGAGGTACAAGGTAGGGTAGTGGATGTTGGAGTGGCCCTGGTGAGAGAGGATAGTGTTTGGAAACTCCCTGTGCTGTTGTTTGCAGATGATACTGTGTTGTTGAGTGAAGACGAAGGGGAGCTGCAAGGCTTGGTGGATGAGTTTGGGAGAGTGTGTAAGAAACGGAATCTAAAGGTGAATGTAGGGAAGAGTAAAGTGATGGTCTTTGAGAGAGGTGAAGTCAGTGAATGTACAGCGAGGTTGGATGGTGAGGAATTGGAAAATGTGAGTACGTTTAAGTACTTGGGTAGTGTGATGAGTAAGGATGGAGGTTTGGAGGGTGAAGTGCTTGAAAGGGTACAGCAGGGAAGAAAGGTTGCTGGTTCTTTGAAAGCAGTGATAAGAAACAGGGAAGTGAGCATGGAAGTGAAAAAGTTACTACATGACAGTATTGTGATACCAACTCTAACGTACGGAAGTGAAGCTTGGACGTTGTTGGAAGGACACAAGTCAAGAGTGAGAGCAGTGGAAATGAGTTATTTAAGAGGAGTCTGTGGAGTCACATGGAGAGACAGGCTGACGAATGAGGATATAGAGGAGCGTTGTGGTGTTGATGTGGATGTGATAGGAAGCGTTATGAGGAACATACTGAGGTGGTTTGGCCATGTGGAGAGGATGGAGGGTGAAAGACTGACGAAGAGAGTGTATGTGAGTGAGGTGGAGGGGGAAAGAGGGAGGGGGAGGCCGAGGATGAGATGGAGGGATGGGGTGGAGAGGTATATGAGAGAGGGGGGTGTGAGTTGGGAGCAGGGGAGTGAAATGGCAGGGGACAGGGCGACTTGGAGGCGATTTGTTTGTGGCCACCCCAAACGGGACTGAGGCGTCTGGCAATAGATAGATAGATAGATAGCTATATATAGAGTAACAAACAAATGTTGTCTTCTTACTGGAGGGGTTGATGGAAATATTATCTAGCTCCTTCACTGCGAAAGGTTTCAGTCAAGCTAGGTAATAAGTTCTGACAGCTGCTAAAGTATTATAACAAGTGTGTTTGGTCGATCGTGTAACTGCGTCGTGCCAGCATAACCGTCACCCGACACTGCCTCCTGTTTGGGTCAGTTAGATCTTGCAGCACTAACTGGGTCGATTCAGGATCATCAGTGCCACTTCAGATCCAGTCATATTCACTGGATCCATTTCGGCTTAGCCATATAACTTCAGGCCTGGTTAGGGGAGAACAAATCCGGTTAAGTCCACTCAGCTCTAATTAAACCTATTCAGATCAGTAGGGTTCATTCAGGTCTTTCATATCCATTCAAGATTAGTGAGTTCAAGGCCATTCTGGTCCATTTAGGTCCATTTAAGGCCTTCACATCCAATTCAGACCTGTCTGATCAATCCATATCTAATTGTATTCACTCAGGTCATCTCAAATCTATTATAGCTATTATTTTTCATTTCAGACGTGTTCAGACCCAGTTAGATCACTCCACGACTATTCATTCGGCTCAGAAGCTACTACAATAGGTCTTTTCACTCTGTCAGGTCGGTTTAGGTCTGCGAATATCGACTCAAGAAATGTTTGTGAATGCGGATGCAAAAAATCAGCTATGTTAATGCAATGTCTTTTTTCAGTGATGACAGTTTGGATCTTTCAGGCTTTAGTTCCTTTTAGGTCCATCAGATCGGTTCAAATCAGTACAGATCGATCGAAGTCAGGATCATGATTGCTTCTGCCAATCAATCCTTTTACTGCAATGGATTTATGAATATATTTTTGGATATGACAGTTCAGGTCTTACAGGACTGAATGGGAAGGGTGGGGTACATGGGGACGAGTGGCCGGGAAGGGCTGCAATGATGATGGGTAGTAGCACGTGTTGGGTGAAGCATATGTTGTGAAATTTGGTGTCATAAGTAGGCTTGTAGGGGGATGTCAGAGATGGGGGTAGCAAAAGATGGGTGGGGTGGGTGGAAAGGAGTGGATGGGATAAGCGAAAAGAATGAATGGGGTGAGTGTGATGATGAAGATGGTGGTGGGCAACGAAGCAGGAAAGGATAATAAACGCTGTATGAGTGACGGTGTTGGCGGAGGGAACAGACGTCTCTTAAAAGTTCGATGTTGTGATGGAGATGGTAAAGAAAAAGGTATGCTGTGTTCAGTGAAGAGGAGTGGGTGGGATGACCGGGAAAGATAATGGGTGGTGGGATAGAATGGTAGACATCCTGTAAAAGTGGGATGAATAAGTTTTATTGCACGGGCGTGGTGATGGTTTTCTTCAGTACTTTCACCAACCAGAACAACAAAAACAACCACATCATGCTCCGTTCTCATATTCTCATATACCATGCATATCACCACGTACTTAAAAGGGCATTGTAGCGAAAGAGTAAGCTGTGAACTCAGTGTACACACTGTCCATACGTCCCTGCACAACACAACACATTCACGCACTATCCATGACAAACACCAGTATTTTATACAGATTACATGATGCTTGTATCTCTCTCTCTCTCTCTCTCTCTCTCTACTCTCTCTCTCTCTCTCTCTCTCTCTCTCTCTCTCTCTCTCTCTCTCTACACACACACACACACACACACACACACACACACACACACACACACACACATACACACACACTAAATACTCTGAATTCACCGACTCAAATTCTTCCCGCCAAAGCTAGCACTTTGCCAAAAACCTTTCAAACACCTTTAATTCATCATCCTTCCCTCCTCTTTTCCGCTCTGATGGCTCGGGCTTTCTCCTCCAATATCACCTTAGATGATTCCAGTACTGTTCTCCATCCCCCCCCCCCCAAACTTCCTCATGGCTGACATTATTTTTTTTTTTTTCAGTTGATTTGGTTTCTGTCATAATACTAACATGGAAGGCATATGGGCCTGATGGGGTCCCTCCTGTTGTCCTCAAAGAAGTGCTTCTGTGCTTGCACCCAGCCTGGGTAAACTCTTTTGCCTTTGTCTGTCAACTTGTACCTTCCTTCTTGCTGGAAGTTTGCTTTCATTCAGCCTGTCCCCAAAGAAGGGTGACCATTCCCAGCCGTCTAATTATCGCCCAGTTGCCTTAACATCCGGTATTTCTAAAGTTATTGAATATACTCTTAACAAAAATAATAATAATGCACGTTTCCTATCACAACCCTCTTTCCGATCGTCAGTATGGGTTCCGCCAGGGACGTTCCACTGGCGATCTTTACACCTTCCTTTCAGACTCCTGGCCATCCTCCTTTCGGGACTTTGACCAAAGTTTTGCCATAGCACTTGACATCTGAAAGACTTTCAATCAAGTCTGGTATAAATCTTTAATTTCCAAACTGCCCCCTTAGGGTTTCTGTCCTTTCTGCGCCCTCATCTAGCTTATTTTCTGGTCGTTCTGCAGCTGCTTTTGTAAACGGCCACCTTTTTGCTCATAGTGTTATCAATAGTGGTGTTTCTCAGTACTCTGTCCTATCACCAACCCTCTTCCTTCTACTCATCTATGACCTTCTAAGCTGTACACCTAACCCTATCCACTCATGCACGAATGGCTCCACCCTTAACCTTTCCATATGCTTCCCGCAATGTCCATCTCAGCAGTTACTTCAAAAACTTAAAGGCAAAGCATTCTCTGACGAATGCGTATTGCCCGCCATCACACACATACACACACACACACACACACACACACACAAACTAGATCAGTAATTCTCTGGGAATCTGAGGCATATCGCAGCTTAAGAAAAAAAAAATCATAGGAGTTTGCTGTTTGCTCCTACCAAGTTAAATATCATGCAAGCATTCATAAGCCTGAAGTCAGGGGTATTATGTTGGTGATGATCATTGACTAAAACAGACCTCTGAAGAATTTCTAATAGTAACCCTTTATATAGTCGTTCTCTTCGTTGAGACTTCGATAGAAAATGATGAATAATGGCAAGCTAAAAGAAAAAGGTAGTGTATTTTTTTCTTGCAGGAGTCTCTGGCAGTCAGAGACATATCAACTCTGCATTGACAAAATTATTAACAAACAAGCCATTTATCCTGAGATACTCTACACAAAGTTTGGATTCAATTTGCCCACGCGATTTTGAGATATTTTGGTAAGAGTCACATCACACACACACACACACACACATGCAGACGATTACAATATTGTTACGTCCCCGTCCCACACTGCCATAAGTTCCAGCGGCATAGCCCAGTACAGGAAGAACATTGCCCAGTAAGTTGTTCTTCCTAGAGGCAGCCTTTCAGTGTACAGTACACAGGATCAGCTCAGGCTTCATAAGTTCACTCTCTTTATTTTCGAAATAACTACACTAAATGCTTTCCAACTTCACTTCTCTTTTCTCACAAGCACTGGAGCGATGCAAACTTTACTATTGCAATTACACTTAATGCTTGACAACATTTCACTATTTTCACAAGTCCCGATGATATACAAATTTCAGTAACATTTCACTGTTTGCCAACAACACTTCACTGTTTTCACAAGTCCCGAAGAAATACAAACTTCACTGACACTGCACTGCACTCAAACTGAACTGAAAATCGACTAAACTTGCTCTGGTCTGGTCTCTTCCCCCTCCTTATATAAGCTTCCTATATTCTAGAGTTTTCCACATTCTATGAGAACAACAGTTGCCAACTCGGAGATATCCAAAACATGCCAGAGTTTTCTTACATTACATAACACTGTAAATTATTTAGCATACAAAAAAATACATAATTTAACAAGCAATCGCATAACTAGAAAATTATACAGAAAAAAAAAAAAGAGCACAAAAATTAATGCATAACTTACGAAACAACTACACTTACAAACAGCAGGCAAACTGGCAACTCTGACACGTACCAGTGTCGTATGCACGGAGTGACATGCTGGAAGTAACCGTTACGCCCAGTGCGCATGCACCTAGTGGCTGTTTGGCTTCTATTTTGAAAGTATCCACATGTTATCTTAAATTTTGTGCCATTTATCAACAACATTGTATGAAATACATGTGTCAGGAAGATAGCTGGATGTCTTATCGACCTGTAGGTAACAATAGGTCGATATATGGATATACATAAAGAAAGATATATACGTACGTTACAGGCAGATTGTGAAATTAGTCATTTCGTGAATTAAGATTAGCTTATTTTAGGTTTAGTTAGGTTAGGTTGATCTAGGATAAGGTTAGGTTAAGGTTAGGTTAGGTTTGGTTAGGTTAGGTTAA
>NC_137017.1:17424050-17449050 GCF_032717465.1 Coenobita brevimanus
ATGTTGCCACATCAAGCCGGATCCCCGGACCTGAACCCCACAGAGAACGTGTGGAGACCATGATGAGTAAAATGCCTTGTTTGGACAACCCAGTCAGGGAGGGTGTGGTCACTAACGCTCTCCAGGCGTGGGAAGGACTAATAAGAGATGTCGTAGGCCAACAGCTGATGTCTGATCTGGTATCATCTATGCCTTCAAGGCTTGACGCTGTCCTCGCAGCAGGGGGTGCATGTAAAAAATATTAAATAAAGACAATATGCTACTTGTATTTCATTTACCGGGACTCTGAGATTACTATGAATGGATAACATGGGCTCCCTCTCTCAAGTTCATTGATATCAATTACCTGCAATAAAAGGAAACACCTTACATCATACCTTCATCCCTCAGTAGTTTAGTCGATCATTCTATCTATCTATTGCCAGACGCCTCAATCCCATTGGGGTGGCCACAAACAAATCGACTCCACGTCACCCTGTCCCCCGCCATTTCACTGCCCTCCTCCCAACTCACACCCCACCTCTCACATATACCTCTCCACCCCATCCCTCCATCTCATCCTCGGCCTCCCCCTCCCTCTCCCTCCCCCCACCTCACTCGCATACACTCTCTTCGTCAGTCTTTCATCCTCCATCCTCTCCACATGGCCAAACCACCTCAGTGTATTCCTCCTAACGCTTCCTATCGCATCCACATCCACACCACAACGCTCCTTTATATCCTCATTTGTCAGCCTGTCTCTCCATGTGACTCCACAGGCTCCTCTTAAATAACTCATTTCCACTGCTCTCACTCTTGACTTGTGTCCTTCCAACAACGTCCAAGCTTCACTTCCATACGTTAGAGTCGGTATCACAATACTATCATGTAGTAACTTTTTCACTTCCATGCTCACTTCCCTGTTTCTTATCACTGCTTTCAAGGAACTAGCAACCTTTCTTCCCTGCTGTACCCTTTCAAGTACTTCACCCTCCAAACCTCCATCCTTACTCATCACACTACCCAAGTACTTAAACGTACTCACATTTTCCAATTCCTCACCATCTAACCTCGCTGTACATTCACTACCTTCACCTCTCTCAAAGACCATCACTTTACTCTTCCCTACATTCACCTTTAGATTCCATTTCTTACACACTCTCCCAGATTCATCCACCAAGCCTTGCAGCTCCCCTTCGTCATCACTCAACAACACAGTATCTTCTGCAAACAACAGTACAGGGAGTTTCCAAACACTACCCTCTCTCGCCAGGGCCACTCCATCATCCACTACCCTACCTTGTACCTCTTTTATTACCCCATCCATGTACAGATTCAAGAACCATAGAGATATGACACATCCCTGTTTCAACCCAACCTTCAATGAGAAAAATTCACTCAGTTCACCATCCACACGCACTGCAGCCTTAGCACCATCATACATACTCTTCACAGCATTCAACAACTTCCCATCTACTCCATATATTCTTAATATATCCACAATCCTTGTCTATCCACCATGTCATATGCTTTCTCCAAATCCATGGAAGCTGCATACAACTTCTTTCCCTTCTCTAGAAACTTTTCCACTAAAGATCAAAGAATGAATAACTGATCTACACAACCTTTTCCCTTCCTAAAGCCTCCCTGTTCTTCTGCAACTAATTCCTCTGTTCTATCTCTAACTCTGTCAATAAGTATCCTACCATACACTCTTCCTAATATACTAAGAAGACAAATGCCCCTGTGATTACCATACACTTCTTTTTCCCGTTTTCCTTTGTACAAGGGAATAATTATACCTGACTTCCAATCCTCCTGGACTCTACCTTCCCCCCAGGCCAATCTGCACATCTTCCACATCCATTCTACTACTATCTCTCCCGCATGCTTCAGCATTTTACCACACACTCCATCAATTCCTGGGGCTTTCCCCAATTTAACTTTCTTCTTTGCTTTCACAACTTCTATCCTACTGATTTCTTCCTGTCTTCTCACCTCCCTCCTTCTCCCAGCCATTCCCCAGCCACTTATACTCGCATTACTTCCATCCTCTATGTTCAACAATTCCTTAAAGTGTCCTCTCCATCCGCTCACATTTTCTCCCTTCTCCACTAGTAATCTACCATTTTTATCTTTCACTCCCCTGCTAACTTCACTTCCACCCTGTCTTACTCTCTTCACCTCTTTCCAGAACATTTACTTACAGTCCCTCCACTTTACACTCAAATTCCTTCCAAATTCCTCATCCACTCTCTTCTTACTCTCTCTTACTAATCTTTCCACCTCTCTCTTCCTTTCTGCATATAACTCTCTCTTCTGCCTCTACTTCTCCCACGCCCCTATTTCTCATCCATTCATTATATGCTTTCTTCTTTTGGGCAACATCCTGTCTCACCTCTTCATTCCACCACGCTGTTCCTTGCACCCCCCTCCGTCTTCTCTTCCTTCCACACACCACATCACATGCTGCACATATTTCTTCAGTGAATATCCTGCACACACCTTCCACGTACCCCATCTGCCCCAATTGATATTTGCCCAATCGATCCTCCACTTCTCTCTTATATTCTGCCTTTTTCTCATCCTCTTGTAACCTTTCCACTTTCCTTGCAAATACTCCTTCTTCCCATCCTTCCCTTCTTCTATTTCTCCATCTTATTTGGATCTTGATTCTGGCCACCACCAAGTAGTGGTCAGAAAGTCCACTCCCCCAACCTCTGTAAACTCTTGCATCCGTTACACATCTTCACATCCTTTCATCCACACACACATAATCAAGCATTGCCTTCCTTTCATTCAGTTCACCACCCACCCTTCTCATCACTCGACATGTATACCTGTGGATCATTTTATGCCTGAAGAGGGTATTGGCTATCACCAACTCCCTCCCAGCACAAATGTCTACTAACGCACTGCCATTCTCATCTATCTCAGCAGGCACACCCCACTCACCAACTATTCCATCCACCTTCACATTCCCTATTTTATCATTCATATCACCAATCAAAAACACTCTCTCATTCCTTCCAAACTTTTCCCTGCACACTTCCACATTTGGCCAGAACCCTTCTCTCACTCTTCTAGCACGATCTTGCGTTGGCACATACACGCACACAGTCACCCACATTTGTGTTCCAACTTTCAATTTTACCCACACAATCCTTGACCCAACTGATCCATACTCTCTTTATGTTCTTCTTCCATCTTTTACTCACAACTAACACACTCCTTCTTTTGCCCTCTCATTCTCATCTACTCCTGCACATATACCCCATCCATACTCCCATTCTCTCACACTCTCTCTCCTCTCCATTTAGTTTCAGTTACTCCACATACATCAACTTTCGCACCCTCAAGCACCTGGACAATCTCTCTCTCTTTCACCTCATCATTCGCACCTCTTACATTCCGTGTTGCAATTACCATGTCCTTTGTCCAGTCCTGGGTCGTCATCTTTTGGTCAGTCCTTGTCCGAGGCTTCTTGTTCAACTTTTTAGTTGTTTTCCGGGATGGGGCACTAACCCTCCGCCAACCCTTATAGTCGCCTTGTTCGACAAGCAGGGATACTGGGGGCATATTCTTGAAAAAAAAAAAAAACTACCGCCAGGGGGCAGATCATTCTGCTCTAGATTATTCTATGTCCTGCTCACACGTCCTATGAATTGTAAAATCACTAACACTCACATTAATTTCACCTTTTATATCAGTTGTATTCTCTTAATTTATTTCACAAGGCATAATATATCGTTAATTGGCAATACTGTACGTGTAGAGTAAACTGAGGTTACCAATAGACCCCATGCACACGCAGTATTTTCCAGATCTCGTTGTCCGTTGTCAATATGACTCGCTTCACTTTTGTAAGGATACTATTTTGCATGACTGTACCTCAACCAGTCTTTCCTGAAGATGCTTCACATAGCTGGTGGTGTCTGTAGGCAGTTCTTCACCAGGTGGTCTTCCCACTAACAAGTCAACAGGTAAATGTAACTCATAGCTCAACATCAGTTTTGCTGGAGTGTAGCCATTAGACTCATGGGATGCAGACCGATATGCCATCAGCAATGCAGGTAATTTCTGGTCCCATTCCATTTGTCCCTCTACGCAGTACTTGGCTAGTTCTTGTCCCAGGATCCAGTTGAATTTCTCCACCATTCCATCTGACTGTGGCCATAGAGGGGTTGTCCTGGTCTTCTTGATCCCCAATAACTTGCAACACTCACGGAACACAACAGACACGAAGTTTATACCCTCTTCTGAATGTAGCTCTTTTGGCATCCCAAAATGACAGCAGATCTTGTCAACCAACAACTGAGCAACAGTAGCAGCCTCTTTATCATGGGTGGCATAGGCTTCTGGCCACTTTGTGAAGTAATCCATAGTGACACATATATACCGGTTTCCTATTTCAGTGAGTGGCAAATGTTCAACAATGTCAACCGTGACTCTTTCCATCGGTGCACCCACTTGGTACAGCTGAAGAGGGGCACAACCACATTTCTTGGGTCCCTTTTTGTCACAGCACACATCACAGTCCCGACACTACACTTCAACATCCTGGTGCATGCCAATCCAGTAGAACTTTTGTTGCAGCCGGTTTAGAGTTTTCTTCACCCCCAGGTGCCCACTAGTGATTTAGTTATGAGACTCATCCAAGATCTCAGACCTCTTCTTCGGAACTACCAGTTGCCAATACTTTCTGAGGCCGTCGGGTGTCTCCCACAGATGCTCCAGTAATCCGAAGAAGGTCCCACTGACTCCAGTAGCTCTTGGTCACAGGGTTTAACCTCGAAACTTCTTCCCACGATGGTCATACTGTACTCCACCGCAGCCACCCTATCACTGGTTGTAAATCTGCATCCTCCTTCTTCATCTTCTGATGTTGGCCTTGTTACTGCAGTACAACTACATTTCTTACTATGATCTTTTTTGCTACACTGCCAGCACTCAGGGTCACAAGGCTGACGACTCAGACTGTCAGCATTGCCATGCACCCACCCAGGACAGTGCTGCACCTCATAATTGTGCAGGTCTAGCTTCCCGAGCCAGCGTGCCAGTTGTCCTTCAGGATTCTTTAGCGATTTCAGTCACTTGAGTGCCGCATAGACTATCCACATGATGAAGTTGGACCCATACAAGTAGAGATGGAAGAAACCAAGGCTCTTCATCACTGCCAAGAGCTCCTTACGGGTCACACAGTAGTTCCGCTCTGGTGGGCTGAGCTTCTTGCTGTAATATGCCACCACATACTCCTTGTCATCCTTCTTCTGCAACAGGACTCCACCAATACCATGGTCACTAGTGTCACAGTCCAAGATAAATGACTGATTCTGGTCTGGGTATGTCAATACTGGAAAGCTTGCCAACGCATGCTTGAGTTCATCAAAGGCTTTGTGAGTCTCCGATGTCCATGCAAATTTCTGCCTTTTCCCCAACAGCTTGTGAAGAGGTGCAGCTATCATTGCAAAGTCCTTGATAAAACACCGATAGTAGGTGTAAAAGCCTAGGAAACTCCGTACCACATTCACACAAGTTGGAACTGGCCAGTTTTCCACAGCTGCCACCTTTTCTTGGTCAGTACAGATGCCACTCTCACCTACAATGTGTCCCAGGTATTTCACTTCCTTCTGAAACAGGTAGCACTTCTTGGGATTCATATTAAGATGCGCTACTCGGATCGTGTTCAACACTTCCAACAGCCTCTCCAATTCCTGGTTGAAAGTCCGTCCAAACATGATTACATCATCCAGATAGATGAGAGCTGTCTGACAGTGCAGGCCTTCCAGTACACAATCCATTATACACTCAATAGTAGCTGGGACATTGCATAGGCCAAAAGACGTCACCTTAAACTGCCATAAACCCCGCCGTTACGAAAAGGCTGTTTTCTCCTTGTTCTTCTCTGCAAGCTTGACCTGGTGGTATCCTGCCTTCATGTCTAGGGAGGAGAACCACTTAGCACCTGACAGAGCATCCAGGGTGTCATCAGTTCTTGGCAAGAGGTATGTTTCCTTCACTGTCATTTCATTCAGGGCTCAATAATCTATATAGCACCTTGCTGAGCCATCCTTTTTCCTTACCAAAACCACTGCTGAAGCCAAAGGACTGCTGGACTTTTCTATCACTCCTTGGCTTTGGAGATTCTCCATCACTTCCTCCATTTCTTGCCGTTGGGCTAGCGCCATCCTCCATGCTGACTGTTTAATTGGGAGGTGATCCCCAGTGTCTGTACTATGCTCTACCAGATCAAATGCACCACAGGTCTAGGTCTCTGGTGGAGAAGACATCAGCAAACTTCATCAGCAGCTACCTCATCTTCAGCACTTGTGGGCCATCCAGGCATTAGCAACTCCTTGAGAAAAGGTCTTGTAAGTGCTCTGGCAGATACCCATCTTCTTTGACTATGCTCCTTTTACAGGCCTTCCTCTGGTGCCATTCAGGGTCCACCACCTGGCACATTCCCACAATTTCTCCCTTGCTGAACTTCTGTGACTCACAGGAGAAATTGGCCACCACAACCGGCACTTCATCTTCACCTTTTTCCACCAGAGTTCTTCCCACCATCACTGGTGCCTTTGTCTTGCACTATACATCAGGCTCCACCATCCCTAGACAGCTGTCAAAAGAGCAGCTCACCTTACACTGGAGCAACAGTTCTGATTTGGAGCATATCACTGAAGTGTGGAGCGCCCTCACCTCGCCACCAGAACTAGTATGTTTCACTGCCGTGATGAGCATAGACCTTCCTCAAACCTTCAGCTTCATGGAGCAGAAGTCCAGCTCACGTCCCAAGGACATCAGATAGTCTAGACCCAATAGGCAAGGATCCTCCATGTCAGCCACAGTGACTGAAAGAGTAGCCTCTTGCGCTGCCACTTCAATACGAACATCCAGGGGTCCCCTCAGTTCTGCGCAGTGCCCAGTTATGCCACACAGTTGTTCTGATGGCTCAGCCAGATACCGATGATGTAACACATCTAGCCTCACAAAACTGTGCTCTGAGGCCGAATCAGTCACCAGGGAACACCTCTTTCCATCTATCCTGCTGTCTATTTGCACACTGTCGATTGCCGTTCTCTTGCATTTTCTTGGTGGTGGGGTGACTTGGGAAAAGCCAGCTGGTGGTTGCCCCTTACCACCAGCCTCCACTAGTTTTCTGCTTCTTTCTGGTCTTCTGCAACCTTCTTCTTGCCATCTTTTTTCTTCTTTGGACAGTCAGAACTGAAGTGTCCCACCTCACTACATGTCCAACACACTTTTGATACAATTGAGGATTTCCTTGCACTGCTATGTTCTTGCTCCTTCTTCCATTTGTGACAATCCTCCTTCTTGTGTCCCGACTTCCCGCAGAACCAGCCTCCTCCTCCGGTCTTCTCCTGTTCCCTCGTCTACTTGTAGCAGTCCTCTTTTCTGTGTCCTGGCTTTTCACTGTACCAGCAACTTCCTACAAACTTTTGTGCTTCACGTACCTGTCCCTTCCTTGCCTTGAATCCTGCACTACGACCTGCCTGAAAAGTGGATGTACTGGACCTGACATAGAACTCAAATTCTAGAGCCATGGCTAGTGCTCCTCGCATGCTTCTTGGTTGTGCCTGCTTCACCTGCACCTTCAACTCTCCACTGTCAAAAGCATCGATGAACTGGGCCCTCAGAAGAATAGCCAACAGGTTAGGTGCTGCTCCAAGGCATGCCTTGTATGCCATACTCTCCAGGTCATGAGCAAGCTGCTGTAGGGATTCTCCTCAAGCCCATACACGACTCCAGAATCTTGCTCTGTAAACCTCAGTCTGGTACATGGTTCCATATCTACACTCCAGCACTTCTACCACGGACTGACAACTGTTCCTATCCATCACCGACATCTGACCCTGAATTTCCACTGCGGCACCCTGAAGGTTAGCAGCAAGTTGCACTGCCCTCTGCCTATTATCCCAAACAATCTGACCCGCAAGTAACTCAAACTGTGCACGCAAGCTTCCCAAGATTACCATCAAATTCCTGAAGTTTCTTTTTAATTGGACCCCCATTATAGCCATGCACTTCATCGATTTGGGCCCTAAAAACTGAGGCATCATAATTAAGGCCAGGACTTAAAACTTCTTCATTCTGATTATTCAACCCTGTACTGCTACCTTTACATGTTTTGGATCCGTCAAGATTCACCATACACTGTCCATTCCTTTCATATGCTCCCTGTACACTAACCTGAGGCTCAGCAGTGCAGTATTCTCTACAGCCTCAATTTTCTCACTAAATTATCTTCATATGGTGAACTACGTGCTTCAGCTGGTTATCTACATACTGTCTGCCCTCCATCATTATTCCCTCACTAATTGTCTTCAACTGGTCGTCTACATGCTGTCTGCACTCCATCTCAGTATTGCTTATCTCATACTTCTGCTGCTTTAGCTTGGCATCTACTTCCTCTGTAAGCTGCTGCTGTTCTTCCTTCATTTCCCCCATGAATGCATCTAGCTGTCCTTGCATCCTGTGTTGTAATTCCCTCTGTTGCTCCTGTAATGCCTCCTGAAGTTGGTCATATTGTTCTTTTTGTTCTTCGTCCTGTGCCTGCAGTTGTTTCTTGAATTCGTTCCTGAACTCTTTCTGTTCTTCACTTTGGGCCTGTAATTGTTCTTGGAGGTCTTTCTGTCCCTCATTCTGTGCCTGTAGTCCTTCATTCTGTGCTTGTAGCTGGAAACTTTGTGCTTGTAATTGGACACTTTGTGCCTGTAACTGTTCTTTGAGTTCTTTCGTTTGTGCCTGTAATTGTTCTTTGAGGTCTTTCTTCTGTGCCTGTAATTGTTGTTTGAGGTCTTTCTGTCCTTTGTTCTGTGCCCATAGTTGTGCTTGTGATAGCTTCATAACTGCACCCAGAGATGCCTCCTCCTGCCTAGCTTGGCCCCTTGTCTGTACACCTTCTGTCTCCATGTCGAAGGTTAGACTCACTGCAGCCCTTAATAATCCACGCTCCTGACACCAGTGTTACGTCCCCGTCCCACGCTGCCACAGGCTCCAACAGCAGTAGTCCAGTATAGGAAGGTTGTTGCCCATTTAGTAGTTCTTCCTAGAGGCAGCCTTTCGGTGTACTGTACACTGAAAGGCTGCCTCTAGGAAGAACAACTCACTGGGCAACGTCTTTCCTATACTGGACTATTGCTGTTGGAGCCTGTGGCAGTGTGGGAAGGGAACATAACAATATTGCCTTATTGGTGGCCAGTAACAAGGGATGAGGCTATGGCACAGCTAATGTCTGACTGCTCATATCTCTGCTTGGGGTAGAAGTAAACCTGTTGTTTTTAATGCATCAAAAACTCAGTTCTTACATTTTTTGGCATGTCAGAATCTTCCACAGGAGTATTCCTTTATTTTTTACAATATCCAGACCAATCCTGCATCATCTTTGAACATATTTGGGGTTTCATTCTTTCAGAATTTATTTTGGAAAGATCATATTACCTTTCTTGTGAAATCTGCTTCCAGATAGATCACGTGTGCTATGCCGACTCTGTTCCTTCTTTACCCCTGCACAGTTGTTGACTTTATACAGGGGTTTTATTCGCCCCTGCGTAGAGTACAACTCTCATGTGCAGGAAGGATTCCCACATACAGCTTTTTCAACACGATGGAGTGAAAGGTGTTTTGTCTCATCAACTTTCCTCCTCTTACTGGCTACCTTCAGCCTCTGTCTCTTTTCTGCACTGTTGCATTATTGTCTCTTTTTCTAACATGGCTTCTGTGGTCACTGCTTCTCTGAACTCTCTGCTTGCATCCCTCCAAGACTTCGGCGGGTGCTTTGCACACGTCTAGCAGCAAACTCTACCAGGTTTGGCACCAAAGTGGATGACCTGGTTTTGTCCACCTGGGTTTTTTCAATAAAACCCACTTAAAAAAAAAAAAAAAAAACTATCTTACCCACTTTACTGTTTTTTTTTTTTTTATAATGTATTTAAATACATAAATTCAGTGTAATATGATCCATTGTCATTGAAAATTATAACACATACAAGCCTATGCCAGGTTTGGTTGTCTCATGTTAGTACCAAGTCTTAGTCATCTTAAGAAATTTATTATAAACATTGCAACTTTAGAATATAGGTCTATTTGATAGATCGGTTACCCCAAAACAATTATTACTGTTAAGGTGATGTGAACATTCACTTATGGAATTGTTTTTTCACCTGTAAGAAGAATGGGAAATGTAAGTGTAAAATTACCAAAGAAAGTTGTAGCAGCAAAAGAAATGAGTCCATCTCCTACTGCCGTGTTATAGCAACAAAGGAAATGAGTCCTCCTATTACCGTGTTATGGCAGCAAAGGAAATGAGTCCTTCTCCTACTACTGTATTTTAGCAGCAAAGGAAATGAGCCCTTCTCCTAGTACTGTGTAGTGTGCACTTATCTCTGTTAATTCACAAGGTGTGCTCTCATGCTGAAACGTGTTTTACAGTGTAGCAGGCAGCCCAGGGGTAACAGACAAACAAGCCAAAACATGATCATCCCCCTCATTCAACTCGTTGTGTAAAATTCTCATTGTGTAAAATTATGATTTATTTGGGTTGCCCATAATTAGGTATAAACATTATTTTACTTGTGCTATGGTACACTTTTTTTTTTTTTTTTTTTGGTGGGGGGTTATTTTGTGGGGAAAAAAAAAAAAAAGGTGGGTTGGGCTTTTACAATTTTTTTTTTTTTTTTTTTTCCCAATCCTGAACTCTACTCCTTTTCCTGTCCATCTCTTTAATGCAAGAGTTAACCATTACTTCCAGTCTTTCATGTGTGCAATAGATCAACTCTGGAACTGTCGTCTCTGTACTACCTACTGCCTATGACCTCCATTCTTTTAAATGCAGTGTGTCCAGGTATCTCGAGCGGATCTTGACTTGGTATCTGTTATTACCAGCTGCGATAGCGAAGCTGACATTGTTTTCAATTTGTCTATATGTGTCTGTCTGTCTGTGTGTGTCTGTTATCACGATAACTTCGCAACCTCTCAAGATATCATCACAAAAGTTTACAGGTGTGTAGTAGGGAAAGGAATCGATCGTGAGTTCGAAATTGGTGACACTAGGTTAAGGTTTGTGTGTCTATTACCACGAGAACTTAGCAACCGCTCAAGATATCATCATAGAGTGTTACAGGTGTGTAGTAGGGATGAAAATCTCCTACCATTATTGTTTTCAGTCTGTCTGTCTGCCCGTGTGTCTGTGTGTCTGTTAGCGCGATAACTTCGCAACCGCTCAAGATATCATCACAATACTTTACAGGTGTGTAGTAAGGATGGAAATCTCTTACGAGTTCGAAATTAATGAAAGTAGGTCAAGGTCAAGGTCATATTCCGAGCCGCGCGAGATATATATCGGCTCGCGGCTGGTGTGATTCCCACCTTGGTAGGGCCTCTAGTCTTGTTTTTATATTTTCTTGGAGGGAACAGTCTTGCGGTCTTCAGGCCTTTGGTCCCCTTTTACTTGCATAACACACACACACACACACACACACACACACACACACACACACACACACATAAGTACCTGCCACATGATGCGTAACTCTGGAAGCTGAACTAATATAATTAAAAGGATGACTCAGGGACTTGTATTGTTGCCGCCCTGCTCACCTCCACTCGCCCCCGTCCCCCCACACACATACCCTCACCTCCACTCGCCCCCGTCCCCCCACACACATACCCTCACCTCCACTCGCCCCCGTCCCCCCACACACATACCCTCACCCCCACCCGCCCCCGCCCCCCGACACACATACCCTCACCTCCACCCGACCCCTGCCCCCACCCCACACACACATACCTTCACCTCCAACCGTCCCTTACACTCACATACCCTCACCTCCACCCGCCCCCGCCCCCGCCTCCCCACACACACCCTGCTCTGCCCAACCTTCCCAACCTATTACCCTCACCTGCCCTCACGTAATCACCCTATCACCCTAGCCTAACACACACACACACACACACACACACACACACACACACACACACACACACAGGACATAGGAAAACACACTTGCTCCTGACTCACGTGTCTCAACCTAATATAGTTAAATAAACAAGAGGCCATATAGGTCACACTGGTGTCTTAAGCTCAGCTCGCAGCAGTCAGTCTGTCGTACTCGTTCGAATTTCCCTGAAAAGTGCACCTTTTTCATGGCTTCCAGACGTTGGTTCTTTTTTAATAGGAAGGGTTGGATTAGATTACGTTCAATGAACTTGACGAGGATGAGTTAGTTAGGTTAGGTTAGATAAATTAGGCTAGGTTATGTTGGAGGTTATAGGGATTCGTAATCCAGAGTACAGCATATAATTATAGGAGACCGGCTTATTTCCTGAGTCCTATTGGATGTGCGGATATAACGAACAGAAAAATTACTGCCACATTTTACCAGTCTTGGCGTTATCTCAAGAGTGTTATTTGTTGGTGTTGTATTAAAAGTGGCATGAGTTACGATGATGGTGTTGGAAGTTGTGTGAGTTACGTGCTGTGAGGTGAGGTGGGGTGAGATAGTGGTGTTCTTGCCCGCACCTCGCCAGATCTATTACCAAACTTGTCGCACCGCTTCCCCCATCTCAGTCAATATGAAAGAATTGTCTGATGCAGGAATTATGCATGCATAAATGCTCACATCTTGATTTTACTTCAGGTGACTGCTGGTCTCTCTCTCTCTCTCTCTCTCTCTCATATATATATATATATATATATATATATATATATATATATATATATATATATATATATATATATATTTATTTATATATATATATATATATATATATATATATATATATATATATATATATATATATATATATATATATATAAACACTGGGTATTTACTGGATTTATTTTTTTATGTATTTAGATTACAGACATTGCTGTGCGCGACAAATAGCTGTCCCGGCAATCATTAAGCACACACACACAAACACACACAAATATACACACACCCATACATTAAATCTACACATAGACCAGCAAGCACTAATTGGTGGTGTTTGTATAATGAGGTGATGACACAGCAGCAGCTATGTCACCAAGTTTTAATAGCCGCCCCTCAAATAATACCTCGTGCAATGCATCATCCTCCCGACGCCCACCCTAAATTAGACAAGGCGGGAGATATACCACCGTATTCTCGTTGACATACAAGTTTACCGCCATCTCTGCCATATATTTGTAGTTGTGTGTACGGTACGTTAATGTTTATCGTATGTCATTTGTGCAATTTGTGTTGATATAAACAATTGTAGTACGGTAACTGTAGCCCCAGGTTTATGTGGAACCTGAGCGTGGTTGACTGCATTTCACTAGCCCTATATATGTCAGTAGGGAGGGAGATGGATATATGTAAAACTGGGAAGCTGGCAAGCTATATCGATGCCACCGCATGAAGGCATCGCTCACCATTACTATGTCCATATTATCATTATCATGATGATGATGGTGATCATCATCATCATCATCACCCATTGCAAGACCACTGCTGAACAAAGGCCTCCAATAACGTTTTCCACGAATTCCTTGACGGAGTCAATCTCTGCCAGGTTTTGCTTGTAAACTTCTGTATCTCATATCTCCACCTCCTGTGTGGCCTTTTTGTGCTACTCTTGCAGCCTCTTGGAGTCCAGTTAGTCAGCCTCTTGCTCCATTGATTATCCCTAATTCTTGCTCCATTTCTGTTCTTCTGTAACCTTAGTAATATATTTGACTTTAGTCTGCTTTCACACCCAAGTTGATCTCTTGCCTGTCTCCCAAAGATACTCCCAGCATTGACCTTTCCATTGCTGTTTGGTAATGAGTTAGTTTGTTTTCCACTGATTTTATCATATCCCAGGTCTCACAACCGTACGTCATAGCTGGGATTATACATTCGTTACTGTATATACTTTTCGTTTTTTTTTTTTGTTTTTTTTAATAACAGAACAAAGGAAGGAAAAACAAATGAATAAAAAAAACAAAACAAATCCATGCGCCAGATTACTGGTGTCTGCTGTTCTTAAAATATCGGCAACAGTTAGACTTGAACAGCAGTAGGTTGAAGTCTGGAGAGAAACAACTCTGGGGAAGCGAGTTCCAGAGAGATACAGTTCGGGGAATGAAAGAATTCTGATAGGCAGAAGTTCTGCAGTATGGCTGAGTGACATTCCAGTCATGAGCGCTGGCAGCTGCCCGTGTAGCACGAGGGTAAGGCATGGAGAGGTGGCACCACGGACGCAACTTCGTCTGAGCATTTGCTGTAGAAATATCTGTAAAATAATGCAAGAGAGGCAACATTCCTTCTTACTTGTAGGGAAGGTAGTTTATTAGTCATAGCAGGGTTATTAATAATTCTAACAGCTTTGTTCTGAATTTTGTCTACTTGTTTTAATGCAACCTCTCCACATCCGCTCCACAAGGGTGAGCAGTATTCCAGCTGAGAGTGCACATGACTCTTTTAAATTATAACTAACTGCTCATCAGTGAAGAAGTTACAAACTCTGTACAATAATCCAAGTTTCTTTGAGGCGGTTTTAGCAAGTGATCTGACATGAGAGGTCCAGCTGAGGACATTGTTAAGTGAGACGCCGAGAATTTCAATACTTTTGGAAATGGGAATATTTGTAGCATTGAAGGTAATATATGATTCTGGCAATACTTGCCTATTAGTAAATTGTATATATTTAGTTTTACCAGCATTAAATGAGACAAGGTTGTTTTGTCCCCATTCACTGATCGTGGATAAGTCTTGATTTAAAGAGATGACTATACTGAGGTGAGAGTTAGAGATATCAGACTTTGCAAATGGATGTCTGAGTGTGAATTAACTATGAAGTGTTGAGCCATCTGCATATGAATGGATGGGGCTGTGGGTGACAAATAAGAGATCATTAATATGAACGAGGAACAGGGTTGGTGCCAGAACTGATCCCTGTGGCATGCTGGCGTTAATTGAGTGGAAAGTGGAATATACATCATATACTTTTACTCTTATTTTTCTATTGCTGAGATATGAGGAAATCAAGGGAACAAAAGGGTTTAGTCCATAGCAAGGGAGTTTGGACAACAGGGAACGGTGCCACACTCTGTCGAAAGCTTTAGAAATATCCAGGGCTATTGCATGAGTTTCACCATGTAGGTCAACTGATTGATGGATGGTATGAGTCAGGAGATTGAATATGTCAATGGTGGATCTTTCTTGGCGAAAACCATATTGTCTATCACTAATTAAGTTGTTGGATTCAAGATGTTTAACTATGTGCTTATTAATTACAGTTTCAAAAACCTTACCAAAAGAAGATGTGACAGCTATTGGTCTGTAATCAGAGGGATCAGAGGAACTTCCTTTCTTTGGAATTGGGTGGATAATGGCTTCTTTCCATGAATTAAGGAATGAAGAAGTACGTATACATAGTCTGAATAATTTTGTAAGAACAGAGGCAAGTTCTAGGGAACACTTTTTCAAAACAATTGGCAGGATTCCATCTGGGCCTGGAGCTTTGTTGGTTGGTAAATTGTCTAGGATGGATTTCACGTACCTTGTCTGTATCTTAAGTGGAACAATGTCGGGAGAGGCAAGTTCTAGTGCTGGGACATTCTGGCTGGCTTCCTGTAAGGTAGAATTTCTGGCAAATGTACTGGCAAAGATATCTGCTTTCCCACACGGGTCATTTTTAATGTTGCCATCTGGAGATTTTAGTGGGGGAATGGATGATGTCTAGTTAAAGTTATTATTGAAAGAATTGAGAGTTGACCGGAATATTCTATTGTCATTAGGGTTGTTAAGTAGTTTTGATGCTTGGTTATGAAGAAAGTTTGATTTAGCGAGATTTATTACGGCTTTTGCATGGTTTCTAGCAATTTTAAATTGAGAGAGTGATTCAGATGTTTTCGATTTCAAATAATAGTTATATGCTGATGACTTTTGGACTGTTGCTCTGGCACAGTTGCTATCAAACCATTTTGGAGAGTTCGATCTTTTAGTGAATTGTTGACTTGGTATGAATAAATCCATACCAGCTAGTATTAAGTCATTAATGTGCGGCTGGGTAGAACTGACATCACTAGAGAAGAGAGACTGCCATGGAATGTCAGCAAGATAATTTCTAAATTCATCCCAGTTTGCCCTATCAAAGTGCCATCGGGTCACCCTGACAGGTTCGGAATGGGGAGGTTTGTGGGGTCTAAGTAATGAGGCTTTGATGAGATTGGGGTCAGAGGATCCAAGTGGAGACAATACCTCTATCCTTTACTGATCTGGATTATTTGTCAGGAACAGATCCAAAAGATGGGCATTATGGTCAGGATTATCTGGTATTCTGGTTGGTTGCTTTACCAGTTGCGTGAGATTAAACGATTCTGCAAACAGCTCTCACTCTAAACCAGCATCGTCGGTCCTGGCAGAGTGCAATAACCATTCAACATTATGTATGTTAAAATCATCCAAGATGGTAATTTCGGTGTTAAGGGCAAGATTAAGGTTACTCAACTGTGTGGAAATGGAATCAAATACACTGGGTTCAGAAGAAGCATTGGGGGAGCGATAAACTACACAGATATATTTGGTGATATTTTGATAGTTTAGTTTATACAGCGAGTAATCAAAACTGCATGAAGTGAAGTTTAAGATGATGTCAAATGCATATTGGGATTTGATATAACAACAGGTGCCACCCTTATTACGGAAGTTTGTGAGGAGATGGTAACCAGGAAAACAATATGGGGATATTTCAGTAGACGGTGAGATTTGTGGTTCTGTGAGGAATAGGGCCAGAGGGGATGTGGACTGTAGGAAAAAATGGATTGAATTTGAGTTGGTATTAAGCCCACGGATGTTGGTGAAGAATAAGGCGGCATTTTCACTTCTTCGTTGACGAGCATGGCCTAAAATCGCACTAGTCGCTGCTGGCACAGTCGCTTGATGGCCACCGGGAGGATCCTGTGCCGCCAGCCCTACCCTGCCGGTGGTGGCAATCCGAGGTACCACCTCTTTTGAAAGTAAAATTGCAGCGGCCATTGCTAAGAGAGTGGAATAGAGGTGTGATGTCTTATGTGCATGTAGTGTGGTGTAGACAGTTGAAGGTAGAGGTATTAAGAGAGTATGCTGGCCTACTCTCTGTGTAAATGAAAGCACTGAAAATGTTCAGCAAAGGGGGATGGTCAGGATCAAGTCCTGAGGGCTGGTGAAACGGGAGCTCCAGCTCTCCCCATCACCAGCTTGCCATCCACCTCGGGAGTACTGCCCTGTTCGACCGGTGCTACAGTCTACATACTGGCAAACTATTTTTCATGATGTCTCTGTGTTTCTAAAAGCTTTCCCTCCAATTTTGTTATACGTTTTATTTCGTTTTCATGGTCTTTCGGTAGCTTTAGTATTTTCCCCAAGCAATGGTACTCCTCAGCTTCTTCAAGAATGTCTTCATTTGAATTTATTTAGGGCATTCAACATTTTTTGCAAGGTCTCTGCAGTTTCTGAGCAGAACAATGTCATCTGCAAATCTTAAACGGTTGAAGTATTCTCCATCTACCGTATGTTATTCCTTTGTTCTCCCATTCTTGGTTTCTGAAAATGCTTTCAAGGGATGCTGTAGCCAACTTTGGTGAAACTGTATCTCCCTGACACACGCCTTTCGCAATCTTAATTTTTTTATGAATTTATGTAATCTAACTGTAGCAGTTCCCTCCCTGTACTTGTTTTCGAGAAGTTGTACAATGTTCTCATTTACTCCTTGTTCTAGCAATGAATTTACAGTTATGTGCACCATTGAGCTGAAATCCTTTTTTAGTAACTGACAAAACCTAAGTGCAGCAGTTATTGTATTCCGTAGTTTTCTCAACTTTTTTTAATGCAAGAAAGAAGGAACCAAAGGCAAGGAGCCCACAAGATTGTTCCCTCCAAGAGAGAGAGAGAGAGAGAGAGAGAAAGAATAAGATGACAGAGGCCAAATGCAAGATCCGTTTATTTCGAGATGCCTGGACACACTACATTTGAAAGACTGGAGATCACAGGCAGTAGGAAATACAGTCAGAGGGAAACAGTTCCAGAGCTGACCTGTTACAAACATGAAGGACTTTGAGCAACGGTCAACTCTTGCATTAGAAAGTTGGACAGAAAAGAAATGCAAGTTTGTTGCTAGACAGGTGCTAGATGCCCACTGTAGTGATGGAGGGATGTAGCCACACAGTTCAGAGGAGCAGTGGCCATTGAAGTAGCGATAGAAGAGAGATAAAGATGCAACAGAATGGCGAAAAGACAGGGGTTGAAAGAAGCCAGTAAAAGGAGGAGCGTTAATGAGACGAAAAGCCTTTGACCCCAATTTGTTGAGAAGAGCTATATGCTGGGAGCCTCCCCACCCATGACAGTTGTACTCTACACAGGGGCGATTATAAAGTCAACATTTATTGTGTGTAGATCAGTAGCCGAATACCCACTTCGGAATCCTGACTGCCCACAAGATTGGTTTTTTTCTAAATTTGTCTTTATTCTTTTCGTAATGACTTTACTGAAGAGTTTGTAAATAACTGATAATAAGGTAATAGGTCGATAAATAGGTCGATAGTTACTAAGATCTTTTGAGTCGCCTTTCTTGTCGAGCAAAATATCTGTTGCAATACACCATGTTATGGGAATCTTTTTTTCTTTACACATTAAGTAAATAAGTGGGTGAGGTGAATTTGAACTTCTACATCTATCAGTAAATCTAATACTAATCCTTCTTCTACTGGGACCTTTCCTCTTTTCACATTTTTAAGAGAAAAATTTACTTCCTCTGGTGTTACCTCTGGTATTTAACTTGTGTCATTTGAAGAGTTAGCTGTTGGTACAGTTGTCTTTGATGCATACAGTTCGTTGTAAAATTCTTCAACTCTCCTCACCATCTTCTCTCTGCACTTAATGACTTCATGACTTCACCATTATTGTCTTTCAATGATATTATGTGTTGCTTTCCTAGTACCATTTTACTTAGAACCTGTTTCAGACATTTACCCTTTTTAAAGGTTTCTCTGATCTGATCCATGTTTTGCTTTCGTTTTTCTTCTTTCTGCCTCTTGTTGATAACATTATCTAATTCATCTCTTTCTGTTTCATGTTTCGTTGTATTTACATTCATCTCCATTCTTGTTTTCATGAGCTGGAGGGTCGGTTTGGAATTCTTGTTGACTTTGGTTGTATTATTTTTCCCTACTACCTTCACTGACTCCCTTAACACTTTTGTTAGTCTGTCATCCAGCTTATCAGTGTCTATTCTATCTATCTATTGCCAGACGCCTCAATCCTGTTTGGGGTGGCCACAAACAAATCGCCTCCAAGTCGCCCTGTCCCCCGCCATTTCACTGCCCTGCTTCCAACTCACACCCCCCTCTCTCATATGCCTCTCCACCCCATCCCTCCATCTCATCCTCAGCCTCCCCCTCCCTCTTCCCCCCTCCACCTCACTCACATAAACCCTCTTCGTCAGTCTTTCACCCTCCATTCAGAGTCACATTCAGTATAATTTAAAGCCTGAAACCTGTTTCTTATTTCTAACTGAAAGGCAGGTTTAATTTTTGCTTAGTTTTATTGGGCAAACTTTTTTATTTTTAAACAGCTTCTGTCACTTTTGAAATTAGATCTGACTGTGCAACCCATCATTCTGTGGTCACTTCCTGTCTTTACTTTGTTGATAACTGTGACATTAGTGATCGTGTTGATCTTATCTGGTATAATAAAGTTTATTTCATTCTTTTTTTCTCCGTTTGGGCCTCTCGAGGTCCATTCTTTCCCTGTTCATTTATCAAAAAATGTTTGTTTGTTTTTTTATCACGTTATACATACCAGCAAAATTTACCATTTCACATGTCATTCCTCTCTCCTACTCCGAATTTTCCCACACTTGCTTCACCATTTTTAGGTTTGCCAACTTTTGCATTGGCGTCCCCTGTGAGTATTATATATCTCGTAGTTCGTCTTCCATAATCTGGAATATGTTACCATAGAATGATTCTTCATCTGTGCTTTGAGAGGTGGGCAGATAACTTTGTATTACTTTCATGGTGTGTCTTTTGCATAGTCTAACTAGTGGGGCTTTCAGTGGAGCACACCCATGTGACAGGGGCAAAGTAATTTCCAAACCACTCTTCATAATGAGTTAGGGTTTATTATCATTGATTAAGGGTCGAAAAAAGTTTTTTTCGGATCCAGAATCTGTGATACGATCCGGATCGGTACCAAAAGTTAATTGATTGTTTCCCATCAGGATCGCAGGGACCTGGGGCAAGGCTATTTCGTCCAGACATCAAAGGCAGGTGACCAGTTGCTCTTCCTCGAGTGGTGTTATATGAACAATAAACGTCAGCCATTCCTCCGATGTAAACCCTAATAGGCCACACCCGACTGAAATGCCTAAAGCCAATAAACTCTGTGTTCTATACCTTTGTCCAGTAAGGAAACTCCTTATCACCTTTTCCTTAGTTATTTATATTTGGATATGACTAGTTAATATCCTTTATTATGTTAATTATGCAGAGTATGGTGATATTAAAAGGATTTATGTGACAGAATAGGACAGTTTGGTGTAATAAACAAAATAAATCGCTTAGGAGATTATGTTACGGAGCTTCGTCAACCAACGATAATGCTGGTCCAGGTGTCCATTAGGTTATATAGTGTCCTAAGCTATAATAAACCACTGTGATTGACACTCACTGTACAATCACGTGAAGGCACCACTATATTAACTGAGTGAATGGCAAGCTTCCCCACAAAAGTATCATGCAGAATAAATCGCTATGGAGATTTTTTTTTTTTTTTTTTTTTTTTTTTTTTATGTGACCGACTCTGGGCATAAGCTTCACAGCCTGATTTCAAGGCCCAGTAGTCCTCCTACGTACCGCACACCTCTACATGTCACCACTTCGGCGCTAACACCCATCGCCCATACTGAATACATGTTAGGGCTGTCTCATATAGGACTGATGTATTGGTATTAGCGGGGGTATTTTTACGACATGTCGGCGGGTCTTCTGGTAGATCAGTAAAGTCTGATTTTATGAAATTCAAATCCTTAAACTGTTCCCTGCCTCAGCGGGATTTGCTACGATGTCTCCTATGGCAACGGGAACACGACTCCCGATGACTTGGCAGGGGCACAAATGGCTTAATGGGAACAGCCCGATTTACCCAACTCTGCTATTTCCCAGAACCCCGCCACTGGCCGACGCGAGGTCTTCTGGGAACAGCGGCTGACCCGCCATAGCTGCTGCCTTCCTCCTCTGCTGTATTGATGGATTTCCCACTGTATTAGCTTTTCCTTTTCTCTGCCTGTATGTGTGTATCGTCTCTCTCTCTCTCTCTCTCTCTCTCTCTCTCTCTCTCAGTTCTATTTTTCTCCCTCCCATTAACTCCTTCTTTCAGCCGGTATTTGTGATCTTATTTTCTCCTTCTTGCTTCTATGTCTCTCTCTTCCTCTTTATCTCTCATCCTCCCTCTCTCTTCTGTCTCTTCTGCCTCTATCCCATTTCTTCTTCTATATCCTTAGTAATCTCTTGCATGCTATTCTTTCTCTTTCATGTTGATTCGTTCCCTCCTCCTCCTCCTCCTCCTCCTCCTCCTCCTCCTCCTCCTCCTCCTCCTCCTCCTCCTCCTCCTCCTCCTCCTCCTCCTCCTCCTCCTCCGTCGTATTGATCTAATATAAATCTTACTTTTTTTTCATGTTCTTTTAATTAACCCTCCTTCTCTAATTTTCTGAACCCTTTCGCAATATTAAGTTTCGCGTCAGCTGAATAAAATCGTCTGACGGTAGCAAAATTGAAAGAAGACATCATAGTAACAATACTGAAAAAAATATATATATAATAAAATCCTTCTCACGTTCGCTAGATTCCTCTCCGCTTCCTTCATCTCTCCTTCAATCCATGTCATCCCCCCCCCCTCGTCTTTCCCTCCTTCCCTTCTTCCCACTTGCCCTTTTCCCCCTCTTCCTGCTTGTCTCCTTCCTTCTTTGTTTTCTCTCTCTCTCTCTCTCTCTCTCTCTCTCTCTCTCTCTCTCTCTCTCTCTCTCTCTCTCTCTCTCTCATTCCTTTGTGCCTCCCTATGCTTGCCTCTTTTCATTTCCTCCACCTAACCACACTCCCCTCTCGTCCACGTCGCTCCTTGCCCTCACATCCCCTCTCTTATGTTGCTTCCTTCCTCTCTCTCCCTCCCTGCCACCCCTCTGACCCACTCAACGGGGGGGGGGTCACAAATATAGGTTTGTGTGTGAGCTTCCTGGAATCGCCACCCAGGGAGGAAATAATTAAGCTGGGTCGTCGGGTCGTACCAGAGACTAACCAAGAACTAATGTACGTGTGTGTGTGTGTGTGTGAGAGAGAGAGAGAGAGAGAGAGAGAGAGAGAGATTCCTGGCTAGAACGTTAAAAATCATCCACGTATAAGGGTGTACGCACGTGTAATGTGCTTAGTGTGTGTGTATATATATATATATATATATATATATATATATATATATATATATATATATATTTACTTATTTATTTATTTATATTTACATATCATTACAGCAGTACCGTGATGCCTTTATTTAACTCATTCCTGCCAACGCCTGACATTTTTGTACAGTCCGGCTGAAAGATGTCATGATGAAGAACAATTCCTTATACATTATTTGGTCCCCCATCTCCCAAAAGAGGGTGGTGAGCTACCTGAGGAGGGCAACTTCATCCTGCAGTCCACCGAGTTCACCTTCAGATGAGCTGTGAGTTGCAGACACTATTAATATTAAGTTATTTGGCCTACCAACAGACAGTTTTAGTCAGTGTTGGTGGGAATAAAGAATGATGATGATGATGATGATGATGATGATGATGATGATGATGATGATGATGATGATGATGACGTTGGAAGAAGAGGTTGTTTGAAGTGGAGGACTAAATTATTGCTCTTTTCGTTTTCCACAACATAGACTTCGTCAACACATGCCTCTCTGAACAGTTATTTGCTTAGATCTTTATTTAGGCTAGTTGTTGCTTATCCCTGGTCTGTCTGCTTGTGCAGGTCCGTCAACGGCAGGCAAGCAACCGCCCCTACAGAGCCGTCCTGTGCAGTGAAGCAGACAACACTCGCCACGACGAGGCGCGGGGAGGAGTGTAGAGGATCTCCCAGTTCGACGCCTCATTTAATATTCAGTATAAGGCCAAACACTCTATGAAACGTTGACGCTAAATACCAAGCAGGAATGAGCAGAATATGACAAGAAAACATGAACTGGCAAAAGCTTGGTGAAGAAACACAGTAAAGCAATAAGACAAGGAAAATGATAAAAATATACAGTTGAATCCCAAACACCACCCCCACCACTGCCATTACTCCCCTCGCCACCTCTTCTCTCCAGTTTACGTAAGAATTTCCGTGGACGTGTGTTCGTGTCTGGGTCTGTCCAAGGGGCCGTGTTTCCGTGAGCTTAGGATGCTTTTTTGCACTTCCTTTCTGGTTTGTGTCTGTATCCGGCTCGAAAATACAGTATATGTACAGGATGACCTATATACTCATATATATACTGTATATAACGCACCTCTTCTACTCCACTGGGCTATATCTCGTGTGTTACGTGTACGGATCGGTGTCTGTCCTGCATCATTTATTTATTTATTTTCTGCTCTCATTGTCACAGTCACGCCCACACCAGCAGACGGAGCCGTCCCACAACACGTATGATACTGCCAGGTGAGTAGGCTATCTAGTGGAAAGCAAGGTCTGAGTCACGCTGTTTTTATTTTTTTTTAATACTATGTATGTAACCTATGGCAATGTAAAAACATCTAAATAATGTACCAAGGAACGTTACCCTTTTACTCTACTTAGCCTAAACTTGCGATCTTTCTATCATGAATAATGTTATGTAGCAAGAGATTAACACTACAATATATACTAGTCATGAAGAAGTGGTATGACACGTACGTAGAGCCATAGTATTGGCTTATTCTGCCCCTGAGCTACGTGAAATAATTTGTTAAAGGACAAAAATCTGAGCCAAGTTAATGTCAAAGAACTATAATAGGCTATCATTGCAAAATGCATCGTTAAGGAAGAGGAACACCTAGAAGACTTGCTAAGCCCACGAGAATGCAGATCCAGGTCTGTGTATAGGCCTGGGTCTGGCTAATGGAGAAGTTCAGCTCTCGTCACTCGTTCCACTCTAACAATAACGCTACGGGTGACCTACGTCTGCTTCCACGATAAGGCAATAAGTACAGCAGACGCGGACCATTTTGTTTTTTTTAATTCCCCAATTCAGGACATTGGTTTGATCGTCCGTTCCCAGAGGCCGATCATTCCCACTTATCGTACATGCTGTCATGTCGCCACTTCGGCACTAATACCTACCGTTTACACTAAATGCATGATGGGGCTGTCTCATTCAGGACATGTAATGGTATTAGCGGGGCATTTTTAAGACGTCGTTGGGTCCTGCATAAAGTCAGTAAATTTTATTCTAAAGAAATTCAAACCATGAAACTCATCTCTACCCTAGCCTGGGACCGAAATCGCTTCCTTTCGAACAACAGATCACTACTCACACCACCTGACCACCACCAGTTGTGTAGTTCAAGTGGTCACGGGAAGGGCTGATGGGATGTGCTAGATATATGTCTGACGCTTAACACACCTGACTTGCCAGCAGTGTGGGAGAAGTATATATATTTCTACATACGTTTACCACGGTGCTGGTGAGGGCGACGGCACTGATATGGCTGGGCGGTGGAGCTGTCGTGTTATTCAAACACCCTGCAATCCCCTCCCTGTTCCTCAAAAGGAGAATGATGGGCACCTGAAGAGGGGAAACTTCATTCTGCAGTCCACCGGGTTTACATTTCAGATGAACCTTGAGCTATAATTACTGCTACTGCTACTTAGTTTCCCTAAGACAATATTAATTTAAGCTTGAAGACCCCCATGTAGTGGAGAGGGTAAAGAAGGCTATACCTAACCCCTCCAGTTCGAAAAGTCTCTTCAAAGCAAATAAAATAGACTGGAGATAAGTGCAAAATATCAAAG
>NC_137017.1:17454050-17506550 GCF_032717465.1 Coenobita brevimanus
TAGTCGGGTTTCAGGACAGTTTGAGGGAAATGCAGTTGGTTTTCAGTGCTGTTTGTGAAGAGTTGCTGGCAGGCATTAAGTGTAATAATTACTGTCAGTGAAGATTATTTTCGGTACTTGTGTAATAAGTGAAGTGTTTGCAAGCATTAACCCAAAGTAACCCATTGACGTATGGGTACGTTGCAACATTTTGTCACAGCTAGTCCCGCACAACTGCAAGGTTCATAATTTGCACAATTTTCAATTTTCGCGCGTGATTTTTGGTACGTATACACGGGACACCTTCCTCTATTCCTCTACAAGATGCCAAGCAGGGACAATGCCTTACACCGAATAACCTCCCCCCCTCCCCCAGCACGCCAATGTCTCGGCAATTCACCTGTTACCAGTGGCCTGGCCAATGCAGACATTCAGGGCCAGAGTGATTCCCCAATCGATGACAATGTGGAGGACAAAGTTTACATAGCATTAGAGGAAGAAACAGTCAGAAATGATGATCAGGTAATGTTACCAAAAAAGTTCAGGTATGTTGATGAATTAGTCAGTGAAACAATGCTTATTATGCCTATATTACTGTTTGAAAACCAATATACTCTCGTACTACATATAAATTGGTACCAAATAAATAAATAAATACGTTTATGAGTGGTGTGGAATAGTTACCCTCCCATAGAACTCGTTTTCTTTGGAGCCAGCCTAATAGAAAACCCAGTAAGGTAAGGAGGTACTGCTACCTGTATCGAGTATTTTAAACCTCAGGTGAGCGATTTCTCTATGAATTTTCGATGTTTCTCACCAAAAGCGGAGGTTTTAGCCAAAAAAAAAAAAAAATCCAAAATAGCTCGGGATTGGGGGGTGTCGGAGGTGCAAAATAGCTCGGGATGTGACGGGTTAAGTGTACTAACAGTAAAGTGCTGTCAAGCATTAAGTGTGACAGCAGTAGCAAAGTGTGTATAGCTCCAGTGCTTGCGAGAACAGTGAAGCTGGAAAGAATTAAGTGGAATTACTTGGAAAATAAAGATTGTAAACTTTAAGGGGCCAGTGTTTATTTTTACCTCAGATGATCCTGTGTACTGTACACCTAAAGGCTGACCATAGGAAGAACAACTCACTGGGCAACGTCCTTCCTGTACTGTACTACTGTTGTTGGAGCCTGTGGCAGTGTGGGGTGGGGATGTAACACTGGTGTCAGGAGTGGGATTTTATTTCAGGGCTGCAGTGAGTCTAACCTTTGACATGGAAGCAAAAGGTGTGAAGACAAGATCTCGAGCTGGGCAGGAGGAGGAAATTTCCCTGGCAACAATCGTGAAGCTAATGCAAGCACAGAGTGATAAACTACAGGCACAACGTGAAGAACTCAAGGAACAATTACAGGCACAGAAGAAAGAAATCAAAGAACAATTGCAGGCACAGAACGAAGAACAGAAAGAACAATATGAACAGCTTTGGGAGGCGTTACGGGGCAATGGGGGGAGGTGCAACTGACGGTGCAAGGATGGCTAGGTGCATTCATGGGGAGGTGAGTGAAGAACAGCAACATCTTAAGGAGGATGTAGATGCTAAGCTAGACCAGCAGAAGTATGAGGTAAGCAATAATGTGATGGACTGTAAACAGCATGTAGACGACCAGTTGAAGTCAATTAGAGAGGTAATAGTGACAGAGTGCAAACAGCATTTGGACAACCATCTGAAGATAAGTGAGGAAATATTGACGAGTGCAAACAGCCTGTAGATAGCCAGTTGAAGCATGCAGTCGACCATGTGGAGATGGTTTGTGAGAAAATTGAGGCTGTAGAAAAATATTGCACTGTTGAGCCTCAGTTGGTGTGCGGGTGGCATATGAAAGGAGTGGACAGTGTATGGTGAATCTTGACGGATCTCAGGCATCTAAAGGTAGCTTTACAGGGTTGAACAATCGGAGTGCAAAAGTTTTAAGTCCTGGACATAATTATGATGTCTCAGTTTGTAGGCCCTAAACCAGTGAAGTGCATGGCTATAATGGGGGCCCAATTAAAAAGAAACCTCAGGAATTTGATGGCAGAGTACCTTGGGAAACTTACTGTCCACAGTTTGAGTTACTTGCGGATCAGAATGGTTGTGATGATAAGAAGAAAGCTGCAGAAGACCCACCACTGACGAAATGCAGGAGAACCTTGATGAATAGTGTGCGAGAAGACAAAAGAACAGACAACATGCAGTGTAGTAGGAATGGGAATTATAGGAAGAAATGCTGCCATACTGTTGTGACAAGGCCAGCATCAGATAAAGACCTGAAGAGGATGTAGGTGCAGCATGCAGGTTTACAACCAGTGCTAGAGTGGCTGCAGGGGAGTACAGTGCAATCATCATGGAAGGAAGTTTCCAGGTTAAGCCCTGCGACTAAGAGCTACTGGAGTCAGTGGGACCTTCTTCGTTTGAACAATAGGCTACTAGAGCATCGCTGGGAGACACCCGATGGCCTCAGCCAGTATTGGCAACTGGTGGTTCCGAAGAAGATGAGGTCTGAAATCTTGGAGGAGTCCCGTAATCAGATCACTAGTGGGCAATTGGGAGTGAAGAAAACTTTAAGCCGGCTGCAACAGAGGTTCTACTGGATTGGCATGCATCAGGTTGTTGAAGGGTGGTGTAGGGCCTGTGATGTGTGCTGTGCCAAGAAGTGACCCAAGAAACGTGGTTGCGCCCCTCTTCAGCTGTACCAAGTGGGTGCACCGATGGAAGGAGTCGCGATGGACATTGCTGGACCTTTGCCACTCACTGAGAGAGGAAACCGGTATATATGTGTCGCCATGGACTACTTCACAAAGTAGCCAGAAGCCTATGCCATCCCCGATCAAGAGGCTGCGACTGTCGCTCAGGTGTTGGTTGATCAGTTTTTCTGTCGTTTTGGAATGCCACAAGAGCTACATTCAGACCAGGGTAGAAACTTCGAGTCTGCTGTGTTCCGTGAGTGCTGCAAGTTATTGGGGATCAAGAAGACCAGGAAGACCCCACTATAACCACAGTCAGATGGGATGGTGGAGAAATTCAATTGGACCCTGGACCAAGGACTGTCCAAGTACTGCGTAGAGGGACAAACAGAATGGGACCAGAAATTACCTGCATTGTTGATGGCATATCGGTCTGCATCCCATGAGTCTACCGGCTACGTTCCTGCAAAGCTGATGTTGGGCCATGAGTTACACTTACCCGTTGATTTGTTAATTGGAAGACCACCTGATGAAGAGCTACCTACAGACACTACCGGCTATGCGAAGCACCTTCAGGAAAGGATGGCTGAAGTATATCGTCAAGTGCAGTGGTGGGCAGCGCAAATGAAGAAGGACCTTGTGCAAGCGCAATGCACAATCCACAGTTCACTACCTTGCGCAAGCGCAAATGCGCAATTTGACAAATATTTAGCTTACACAATGTCACAAAGTGCAAGCACAAACCATTTGCATATATTTGTGGGAATTACTGTAAAATACTGAGCTATTTAAATAATATACCATACTTACTTTTATTAATCATTATAATTTTCCATTATTTGTAATTTGTGCAAGTGCGCAATCTAATATTTAGCTTGCGCAATGTCGCTAAGCGCTAGCGCAAACTATTTGCATATATTTGTGGGAACTACTGTAAAATATTAATATTTAAATAAATTAGCTTACTTACATTTATCTATTAATATTCTCTGTATCTATCTATTCTCAGACGCCTTAATCCCGTAAGGGGTGGCCACTGGCCAAAACAAGCAACAAATCGCCTCCATGTCACCCCGTCCCCACCATTTCACTGCCCTGTTCCCAGATCACACACCCCTCTCTCATATACTTCTCCACTCCATCCCGCCATCTCATCATTGGTCTCCCCCTCCCTCTTACTCACATACACTCTCCTCGTTAGTCTCTCACTCTCCATCCTCTCCATATGACCAAACCACCTCAATGTGTTTCTCCTAACGCTTCCTATCACATCCACATCCACACCACAACGATCCTTCTCTTCCTTATTTGTCAGTCTGTCTCTCCATGCAACTCCACATGCTCCTCTCAAATAACTCATTTATTTCAACAGCTCTCACTCTTGGCTTCTGTCCCTCCAACAAGGTCAGAGCTTCACTTCCATACATTAGAGCTGGTATCACAATACTGTCATGCAGTAACTTTTTCACTCATGGAAGTACAAACAAGGGAGTGAGAGGGCTGTGAAGCGGAGGTACAGGGAAACATAGGCTGTGATGTTGCCAGTTTTACTTTTATCTGCATTTTCGCAAGACGTTTTATTTAATAATTCAGTATAGATATACAATAGCATATGTAATTCCATACAAAAATCATTAAAACATATTTAAATCAAATACTCACAGTCTAATAAATTATTAGGCTGTGGTATGTGGTGGCGACCATCATCCACTCACTTGATGTTGTGCTGCCTACTTCTTCCTTAGCCTTTATCATTCTTTTTCTGTGCCTGCCCTCATCTCTTCCTATTTCCTATTTCTCCCATCTTTCGTGTCACTTCTTATTGCTTTTCTTTCCTTTACATATGGCTTTACACTGAGTGACAAGCCAAATGGTTTCCTGTAAGTCAAGAAACCATTTAAAACGCTGGGTGGTAACCGTATAACCAAACCATACGTGCTCCCTACGTGTCAAGTGGGTTGGTGGAGGGTTAGTGCCCCTCCCCATAAAACAACTAACTCAAAGTCAAATGGCCACCCCTTACGGGATTACGGCGTCTGGCAATAGATAGATAGATAGATATTTGATATAAATAATGTTTTAATGATTTTTGTAAGGAACTGCATATGCTACTCTTAATAAATAATGTATTTTTAATTTATTATTATTTACTAATAATAATTTTAAAAAATATTAAAATACATTATCTCTGTTGAAACATTTTAAGAAATGCTAATACCCTCCATTCCTGCCACCTCTCCCTTGCAGAACCCTCGCGACCCGCCCGAGCCTCCCCCATCTCTTGTCCAGACATACAGGAAGCTCCCAAGACCAAGTGTCCCACCACAGGACAAGTGCGCAAGGCAAGTGTGCAAGCACAATATGCGCATGGTCTCGTGCGGTGTGCAATGCGCAAACAATATTCACCGGAATGCATTGGTGCGCAATTGCGCTTTAAGCAAGTGTTTGCACACCTGCCCAGCACTGGTCAAGTGCAAGGAGCCCTCAAGTTTTCAGGAGAGGTGATGAAATGCAAGTATGAAGCCAAGGCAAGTGAGGTGAGCTTCAAGGATGGTGACCAAGTTTGGTTATATAATCCTCAGCAAAAGGAGGAACAGTCACCAAAGCTGCAAAGCCCATGGGACAGGCCTTACACTGTGTTGGACCACCTATCAGACATAACATATCGGATTCGGGGAGGCAGGAAGTCTCGCTCAAAGGTGGTACGCATGAATCATCTGTGGCAGTACCATGGGCCAGGACAGTACAGATGGGATGTCTCTGAGAAACTGCACTCCCCGAAGTCAAGGATGTTGAGGAGGACCAAGGAGCTGAAGTGCAAGAGGATGGTGACAGTTCCCCAAGAGAAGAAGCGAATCAAGAAGAGGACCAAGACCTTCCTGGAGGAGAGGACTGTGTGGAGGAGCAAGGACATCGTCAAAAGCAGAATAGAAGAAGACCTGATAAGTTGAAGGATTATCTTGTGTATAGTTAAATGTTTTATTAGGATTAAGGTTACTGTGTAGTTTTGTCGAGACAACAAAGAACTATGGTGGCACCACTCTAAACTGGCGGTTTGGGTGGAGCACGAACCTCTGTACAGTGGTGCCACGTGTTCCATACCCGCGATGTGAACGGCTCTGATATATGTAAAAGGCATCACAATAAGATAAACACATAAGGATACACTGGTAACGTGTGTATTATAATATATGAAAGAACAGTAAACTTATTATGCGTAAAATATTTATACGGCAATACAGAAACGTGGCATAAATATTTTACAGTGTTGCTAAAAAAAAAAAATTGGTCACTTTTATTGGCTGTTACCGTTTTTCGGGGGTGGATAATAATGTCACAATTATTATTATAAGTTAATGTGCAGGAATACAAGTAATAATATGCCAATTTCTTAGTAAAAAAAAAAAAAACATTAAACACACACCCAGTCCGACCCGGCCAGAGCTTCCTCATATCACCTGGGTGGTGTGGAAATAAGGTCAAATTTACAATATGTACATTATAACGTAAAAGAAAATACCCAATATGTATCCTAAAATACCACAGATGAGAGACAGAGAGGGGGCAAACCAGGGGCAGTGTTGAGTGTAGCTTAGTGAGAGATGGAGGAAGGGAAGGAAGGAAGGAGGGAGAGAGTGATTGAATGAAAACAAATCATGGCGCCACAACAACGAGGTCATCTGGCGCCATATGTAAAACAATAATATTTTTAAATATAATTAGATATAATAAAAACAAAAAGAAATGAAAGAACAAGTTTATAAGTCACTCATAAAAGAAACAAAATTCCCAAGGGTGATGCACATCTCCCCCCAGGAGAGAGAGAGAGAGAGAGAGAAGGCAGGCAAGGGGCAGTGCTGAATGCATTGTCAAGCTGAGGGAAAGATGACGGGAGGGAAGGAAGGAGGGCAAGAATGATTCAATGAAAACAAATCAAGGTGCCGCAACACCAAGGTCATCTGGCGCCATATGTAAAACAATAATATAATAAAAAACAAAATAAAGAAATGAAAGCACAAGTTTATAAGACACATAAAAGAAACAAAATTCCCTAGGGTGATGCACATCTCCCCTCAGGAGAGAGAGAGAGAGGGGGAGGGCATTGCGGGTATGTAAAACGTGGCACACTGTACAGAGGTTCGTGCCCCACCCAAACCGCCAGTTTAGAGTGGTACCACCATAGGGAGGGAGTAGTGTTAAGAAGCGGGATTTGCCAGTTAGGTGCTCGAGAAGTTTCTTGACATTTCACATACGGTAGCTATGGTCCTTCCAATTTATCCAGATCGTTTGGGTGTTGTCCCCTCACGGGAGTTCCCCTTCGAGCGACACTGCCGAATCTGTACCAAACACACCTCTTTGTCTCATGTCAGCTATTTACTACTTGTAAATGAAATTTATTTGCAGTATATATATATATATATATATATATATATATATATATATATATATATATATATATATATATATATATATATATATATATATATATATATATATATAATTCTCTAATATGGCTATATAGTGTAAGAAAATGCCTATTGTTTTTTATAATAACAATGACTTTTTATAAATACCTCAACACTTGGCAACATTGCTTTTCAACGTTGTCGCGCTTGAAGTTTTTTTTTTTTATGGGAGGAAGAAGGAACCAAAGGCCATGAGCCCGCAGTAACAGTTCCCTCCAAGAGAAAAACAAAATACAATAGAGAGCCAAATTCAAGAGCCGATCATTTTGAGATGCCTGGACACACTGCGTTTGAAAGACTGGAGATCATAGGCAGCAGGAAATACAGACAGAGGGAGACAGTTCCAGAGCTGACCTGTTGCATAAATGAAAGACTGGGAGTAACGGTTAACTCTTGCATTAGAGAGTTGGACAGAAAAGGGATGAGAGTTTGCTGCCAGACGGGTGCCGCGCACCCATCGTAGAGGTGGAGGAATGCAAGCAGACAGTTCAGAGGAGCAGTGACCATTAAAGTAGTGGTAGAAAAGAGATAAAGATGCAACAGTGCGGCGAAGAGACAGAGGTTGAAGGGAGTCAATAAGAGGAGGAGAGTTAATGAGACGAAAAGCCTTTGACTCCACCCTATTGAGAAGAGCTGTATGTGGAGAGCCTCCCCACATATGAGAGTTGTACTCCACACAGGGGCGGATAAAACACCTGTATAGAGTCAACAATTGTGCAGGGGTAAAGAAAGAGCGGAGTCGGCTTAGCACACCCAATCTCTTGGAAGCAGATTTTACAAGAGATGTAATATGATCTTTCCAAGATAAGTCCCGAGTAAATGAAACCCCAAGCATGTTCAAGGATGATGCAGGATTAAGCTGAATATTATTAAACATTAGTGGGTATACCTGTGGAAGATTTTGTCGGGTTGATAGGTGTAAGAACTGAGTCTTAGATGCATTAAAAACAACCATATTATTTTTACCCCAGTCAGAGATACGAGCCAAGTCAGACATTAGGTGTGCCATAGCCTCATCCCTTGTTTGTTGAAGTAACTGTTGAGATGGGCGTTGCAGGAACCGAATGGAAAGGTGAAGGGTGGACACATCAGCGTATGAGTGGATAGGGTTAGATGTACAGCTTAGAATTCATTGATGAATAAAAGGAAGAGAGTTGGTGATAGGACAGAGCCCTGAGGAACACCACTGTTGATAGATCTAGGAGAAGAACGATGGCCATCTACAACAGTTGCTATAGAACGACCAGAAAGGAAGCTAGCGATGAAGGCACAGATAGAAAGATAGAAACCGTAGGAGGGCAGTTTGGAAATTAAAGATTTATGCCAGACTCGATCGAAAGCCTTTGAGATGTCAAGTGCAATGGCAAAGCTTTCGCCAAAGTCCCAAAAGGAGGATGACCAGGAGTCTGAAAGGTAGGTGAGAAGATCGCCAGTGGAGCGTCCCTGACGGAACCCATACTGACGATCGGAAAGAAGGTTGTGATAGGAAAGATCCCTTAAGATTTTTCTATTGAGAATTGACTCGAAAACTTTCGAAATACAGGACGTTAAAGCAATTGGACGATAGTCGGAGGGTTGGGAGTGGTCACCCTTCTTTGAGACTGGCTGAATGAGAGCAAACTTCCAGCAAGAAGGAAAGGTACAAGTTGACAGACAAAGGCGAAAGAGTTTCCCTAGGCAGGGTGTAACCACAGAAGCACAGTTCTTGAGAACAACAGGAGGGACCCCATCAGTCCCATATGCCTTGTTAGTACTGAGGCCAGTGATGGCAGAAAATACATCAACTGAAGAATTTTTAATGTCAGCCATGAGGAAGTCAGAGGGGGAAAGTGATGGAGGAACAGCATCGGAATCGTCTAAGGTGGAATTGGAGGAGAAAGTCTGTGCGAAGAGATATGCTTTATCAGTAGAAGAAATAACTACAGAACCTTCAGAGTAGAAAAGAGGAGGGAAGGATGATGAGGTAAAGTTGTTAGAAAGATTTTTGGCAAGGTGCCAGAAGGAAGAATTCGAGTTGGAGAGTTGAGAGCATTTAGTATGGATGAAATTATTTTTAGTAGAGCGAAGAACAGACTTAGCACGATTCCGGGCAGTCAATGAGGGTAGGTCAGGTGTCAATCCGCAGGTCACTTTGTCTGACCACCATTAAAAGATAAGCTCCTATCCCTACTATTCGCCCTCGTCTGCTCCACAGTTGAGAAAAAGAACTTATTTACAGCGTAAATAAGTATTTTTTAGAAGAGAAGACAAAAAGGGGACCTATAATTGATCCCTCAAAAGCTCTTGCTTGAACAGCAAAGGCCGCCAACGTGAGTGAAGTAACAGTCAGACGAATTTGCTCTTCCTTCAATCAAGCCTGCATTAGACAAAAGTCACCAGAACAAACTATAATAATTTATAAACCCCTATAGACTTTTTATAGAAATAAAGCACTATAAACTGTAGATTTTATATGCAGAGAGAGAGAGAGAGAGAGAGAGAGAGAGCCAGACGAAGTTAGGAGGCTTTTCCTCAAATTCTAATAATTCATAAAACCGTATAGACTTTTCCTAGAAATAAATCTCCATAAAATGTTGATTTTATATCCAGAGAGAGAGAGAGAAGAGAGAGAGAGAGCTGGGAGTGAGGGTTAACCCTTGTCTCTAATCCGATAATTGGCTCAGTAGAAATTGTGGCAACGTCGCACGTAGGGGAAGTCCCGTGAGGGACAACGCCCAAACGATCTGGATAAATTGGAAGGACCATAGTTCCAGTTCTGGCACGAGAGAGTTGCCGGTTAGCCTGCTGTTTGTAAGCATAGTTATTTCATAAGTTATACATTATTTTTTGTGCTCTTTTCCTCTATAATGTTTTATGTATGTGATTGCTTGTTAAATTATGTAATTTAAGTTCGTATGGTAAATGATTTAGAGAGTTATGTAATGTAAAACTGTGGTAGGCCTATGTTTTGGTTGTTTCCGAATTGGCAACTGTTGTTCTCGTGGAATGTAGATCAGTCTAGAACAATGCAAGCCTATATAAGGATGGGGAAGAGATTAGTTAGTCAGTCGGTTTGAAGTTTAGTAGGGTTTCAGGACAGTTTGAGGGAAGTGCAGTCGGTTTTCAATTATGTTTGTGAAGAGTTGCTGGCAGGCATTAAGTATAATTACTGTCAGTGAAGATTATTTTCGATACTTGTGTAATAAGTGAAGTGTTAGCAAGCATTAAGTGTACTAACAGTAAAGTGTTGTTAAGCAATAAGTGTGATAGCAGTACCAAAGTGTGTATAGCTCCAGTGCTTGTGAGAACAGTGAAGTTGGAAAGAATTAAGTGGAATTACTTGGAAAATAAAGACTGTAAACTTTAAGGGGCCAGTGTTTATTTTTACCTCAGCTGATCCTGTGTACTGTACACCTAAAGGCTGACCATAGGAAGAACAACTCACTGGGCAACGTCCTTCCTGTACTGTACTACTGATGTTGGAGCCTGTGGCAGTGGGGGGTGGGGACGTAACAAAAGTATGAAAAGACTGGTATAATAACTACAGGGGTATTCACGAAGCAACAGTTAAAAAGCTGTTACTTTTGAATACTGTTCGACAAAAGTACCCGGCATTTTTTTTTTTTTTTTTTTTTTTTTTTTCATGATGCTGACTCTGGGCAAAGGCTTCACAGCCTGCTCCCAAGGCCCAGTGGTCCTCCTACATACCATACACCTCTTCATGGCAGCACTTCGGTGTTGACACCCACCGTCCATATTGAATACATGCTAGGGCTGTCTCATACAGGACTGGTGTATTGGTATTAGCGGGGATATTTTTACGACATGTCGGCGGGTCTTCTGGTAGATCAATAAAGTCTGCATGTACTAAATTCAAATCCTTAAACTGTTCCCTGCCCCAGCAGGGATTTGAACCTGGGTCCAGCAGGACTGCAGGCCACCTCTCTACCAACTGAGCTACTTCCTCCCCCCAAACACGTTATATCAAGAACATTCCTCTGGAAATTCAGACAGAATTAACTTGAAGTTCCAAACTTGAATTGCAAGCTTGAAATTGCAGTGGAAGCATTTGCACGCGAATTTCCAGTTTTTCCGTTAAGAGACACAGCGTTCACGAGCGATAGCTACAATGTTGAGACACTGGGGAATAAATCAGTCACTACAGTCGAACTGAGGACGAAATTCGGAAATAGGAAAACATGACGGTCCCCCCAAAAGGCTGTTCTACGGGTGTGCCAATTTTCAGCCCAATCGCCCAGGTAGCCTCCGAGAAACGGTGCAGACAGACGGATGGACGGACAGATAGACAGATAGACATTGCTCAGATTATAGTTAGATAAATCACCAAGGGCTCATCGTGGTATCCTCTAAATTTCTAAAATTGTCCTTAGCAGGGGCGCAGCCAGAAATATAATTCGGGGGGGCCATAAACCAAGCTCCCCCCCCCACGCCTCGCACTTAAGGACGCAGTGCACTATACCTAATCCATAGTTAAAGTTCCACTAAGTTGCCTGTAGCTATTTGTGTTGAAAAAATTCACTGAGAAATAGCCCATGATTTTTGTAATCATGAAAGGCTTTGTCCATGTTTTGCATCGTAAAAGGTACAGTTCCTGCTAATAAGGCAGGTCCACCAATGATATACTGCCGAAAATCATCATCAGTATACAGTATATCATCACAAACTGGCCAATTGCATTTCTCAGTTCCTCTCCTTTCCAAAAATTTCATTGTACAGCTCTTTTTCCCTACTTTTAACACTGTACCAATATATGCATTTTTCCCATTATCGACATCACAGTATTTTCTCTCTTAAGGAAAGGCATGCAACCTGAAAATGAGAAATGTCTACTTGTTGACACCCAAAACCACCATAAATTCAGCAGACTATAAAAAATAGTAGTATATAATGCATGAAAAGTAGGTTTTTCCTTGCGAAAGGCACAAATGAAATTGTCCCAACTCACCCTGGGTAAAAAAAAAAAAAAAAAAATGGTGGGCGAGTCGGGACAATTGTCTATTAATCCTTCAGCACTGCTCTGCTGTAAAAATGCATTTGCTGGATAAATCACATAAATCACACACACACACACACACACACACACACACACACACACACACACACACACACACACACACACACACACACACACACACACACACACACACACAAACTATAACAATTGAAGATTTCACCCACCATAAAGTAGACCTGTAGCTCTGAAACTGACTACGAGAGGAAAACTGGCAAAATATGTGTATTTTCAAAAATGAAATTTTACAAAGGTCAAAATGCTACCCTTTCATATTTGCACATTTTTCATGTATTATTCGTGGTTCTATAGAAAAATAGTATTAGCAACATTTGTAAAGCTGGGGCGGGGCTATTGAATGGGCACCATAAAATGGAAATGTCTGGGCATTTGGCATTGCAGTGCCCACTGTTCCAATTCACCCCATGTCCCCGCACTGTCCCAACTCATCACACTCAACGCTTATGTCTGTGAAAATCCATTGTCTATTAAATACTTCACTTAGTTAAATGGTGATAAGTTTACTTCAGTGATGGTTGCCACACAAGGCATAGGTAACCAAAGCCTGAAATATATTACGAGGAAAATCTTAAGCAATCATTGGCTTCTAGTTTCTGTGTGCACCCACACTTATGTGGAGCTCATGGCATGACATTATCATTTGTTATTACTGGCAGTAATAATATCCTCTACATTGTAATGCATTTCCTAAACATGCTGTACACTGACCTTTTAGAACTTGAACTCATGAAGTCCAATATACCTGATTGCTAAGGCTGCTTCCGTTTCATAATAAAGTGATCCAGGGAAACCCACGGAATACGTCTTTTGACTTCTTGTCACAGTACAGTGTGCAAGTAGCGTAATTAGCAAGCTGTATGGACTGGTCACTGGTGCAACACGATCTGATGAGAGTTGACTGATGTCTGATGGCACAGGCGGGTGATGAGCGAGTGACACTCAGCTGATGGCTGGTAAAAGTTGCCGTGATAGTTTATTTTTCTTGCCAATTCTGCCACATGTTTTTTTTTTTAAAATAACAGAACGGAGGAAGGAAAAACAAATGAATAAAAAAAAAAAAAAAAAACAGTCCATACACCAGATTACTGGTGTCCTCTGTTCATAAAATATCTGTAACAGTTAGACTTGAACAGCTATGGGTTGAAATTTGGAGGGAAACAACTCTGAGGAAGCGAGTTCCAGAGAGATGCAGTTCGGGGAATGAAAGAATTCTGATAGGCAGAAGTTCTGCAATATGGCTGAGTGACATTCCAGTCATGAGCGCTACCTGATGCCCGTGTAGCACGAGAGAAGGCATGGAGAGGTGGCACCATGGACGCAACTTCGTCTGAGCATTTTCCAAAAAAATATCTAACTAGTTAATTACATAAACCTATTAGTAGTGGAATTTCCCGTTTTGAAGATAATATGTCATAAGGTACATAAAAAAACTGAAAATTTCGCAGAGCGGCACAGGTTTCTTGCTTCCTTTCCTGCCTCCTCTCCTCACCCGTCTGGGCGCCAACGGCTCCCCGTGCGTAAATTCGAATATCTGTCTCGCACCTAAAGTAAGTCTTAAAAAGTTTATGTGTATACAAGACTTTTTTCTCAGAATTGCATATTTTTTCAGTTCTCCAAATATGTGACATACCGAGTATTACACCCTTAATTAAACAAGAATCAACATTTAAGATTCGCAGTCTATTCTCGAACACACTTAGAAATTTCGGGGGGAAGGGGTCGGGCCTCCGTGGCCCCCCCATTGGCTGCCCCACTGGTCCTTAGTATCCCTTAGTGATGTCGGTACCCCAAGTTAAGAAACATCGACGGCAAACAGACGGACTAACACGGTGCCACACTACTGTCTCACACATCCCCCTCATCCACCTACCCTCCTTCCCAGTGCCTGTCTCCCCCACCCTCCATCACCACCGCCTATCCTGGGGTAGAAGGAAGAGAAGGGGAAGTAAAAGCTGCATCGTATTACACTAATTTCACTAATCCTGGCTCAGTGGATTCAAGGCATATATTATGGTGGATTTACTATGCCACGTATTAGTCTTCTGAGAACGCTGGTTGTTATTTCAGTGTAAAGTTTTGTAAGTCTGTGAATACTGTACTTTGACATCTTGATTCTAAAAAATAAAAAATAAAAAATGTTATGGTGGGTATGTTTTAATGTATAAGTGGAACCTGAAATCTATATTAATTTGTGCACCAACACTAATTTTCAAACGAAATCAGTTTAGATAGATAACTCTAAGTTTCCTTTCCTCTTTTCCTATAAAACTTCCAAGTCAGTTTTTCAGTGCGACATGATCAGTGGTACTCCTTCCCACTTTTTCCTGCCAGTTTCGGCTGGAGGTTTTGGTGGGTTGGAGAGAGCCTACTCATTTGCTGGCCTTGTCTTATTCCAGCAGTCTAGTCACTCTCTTCAAGGAGATGCTTGCATGTGCCATTCGGCTTACTGCAGTTGTCTTCCTTTCTTGTGTTCTTATATTCTAGAACAAAAACGTGGAATACTCATTGTTTCTTGTCTGTATGATCCGATTCCAAAACAGCATGGATCCAAAGGAAAACACCTTAGGATCGGTGCCCGGCAAATGGCGAGAGTAAGCACAAATGTTGCGACTAACCATGAAGTAATTATGTCTCCTTCACTGACAGTATGCACATGAGATATGAGAAAAGGAAATACCAAGGCATCTACTGTAATATGAGTCTCTGTGTAGTTTTGATTTACATGGCAATAAAATCTACGTCAAGAGAGACTACAACATGCTCCAAATGATAAGTTGGACACAACAAAAACATCTGAAGAGTGGAGTACAGAAAAGAATTATCTGTATCAGAACTGCTATTTAACTCTTTAACTGCGAATTGCCTACATTCATGATATTTCATTTTAGCAAACGTCAGACGATTTCATTGTGCTCTAGACAAACCTAAAACTCCAAATATTCTTAACTCTAACGATTAACGGTCTGCCAGAGAATGGAGAACCTCCCAGTTTATTCCAGCTTAACATGAATTGTTCAGCTAAAAGAAATACGCTGCAGACATACTTGTATAACCAGTATACTGAGGATGGTATTCTGGTAATGTAGTGATCAGCGATAGTGCTGTGCTAGTGATCCGTGAGTGTGTGTGTTGTGGTGACCCGTAGTGACCCGTGATAGTGTGTGCTACCTTGTGTGAACTAGTGCGTAATGGCTTCCTCGGCAGAGAGCTGTGTCCCCACTGCAGGTACTGAAAAGGACTACCTTGAATTAAAGGAGGAACTTCTCGAACTGAAGCGGGAGGTACAAATTCTCAGGCAGGAGAAGGCACAAATGAGGGAATTGTTGGAGGAGATGTTGGAGGAGAAAGAGAAAAAGGCTGAAGGTTGGACACTTGTTAACAAGGGTGCAACGAAGTTCACTCTTAAAAAGCAAACGGAAATTAAGACAACTAATACATTCGACACACTACGGGACGAATGTGAAGGGAAGGCAGAGAGGGAAGTAGAGGAGAAGGACGGTGAGAGAACTTCCAGTACAGGTAAGTATAAACAGAACAAGAAAGGTAAGAAAAATGTTGTTGTTGTTGGAGACTCCCAGGTGAGATATCTGAACAGGGCCATGTATACTCCACTCGCTAAACATGTGTGTCTTCCAGGGGCCAGGGTGGCTAATGTGGTAGATAAAATTTCAAATATCGTAAAGGAAAGTGGTGACAAACCCACTGTGTGCCTCAGTGTAGGAGGCAATGATATTAGTAGCCGTAAGAGTGAGGTACTGTGGAAAAGGTACAAGTTGATGTTAGAAAAGGTTAGGGAGAGGGGAGGAACCCCTGTAGTGCTTGGTGTTTTACCAAGGTGGCGGGTTGGAAGGGAATGGTTGAGCAGGGCAATAGGGTTTAATTGCCGCCTTGAAAGGTATTGCAAAGGTAATGCAATACCTTTCATAGACAGCTGGGACCGGTTTTATGGACGAAGTGCCTTGTATAGTTGGGATGGGACTCATCTTAGCAGGCAAGGAGTTACTGTTTTAGCTGGAATGATAGATAGGGAGTTGGAGGGATTTTTTTCGAGATTGAGAAGTAGGTGTACAGGAAGATGCAGCAACTACAGTCAGAAATCATTATTACCATGTTTGGATAGATGCATCGATACTTGCAAAATTAAGAACAAAAGTTCAACCAATAGTGTAGATACATCCACTCAGGCACCTCAAATTGAGCAGGCGATGATAGATGATAGAACAAGCGATGATAGAAGGGCGATAAGCGATAGTACAAAAAATTGTTATATTAGTAAAGTAAAGAGTTTCCCAGTTAGTAATAAAATAAATAACAGTAAATGCCAAGGTAAAGGCATAACTACTCGTAATAATCTGAAAGTGTACTACACAAACAGCCGGAGTTTACGTAATAAAATGGATGAACTGAGGGCTTTAATTTGTACAGAGAAAATAGACATTGCCGTTATTAGTGAAACTTGGATGAATACAGACACTCGAGAATTTTTAGCAGAATATCAGATAAAAGGCTATAATATTTTTGTGTCAAACCGTCAGGGAAGAAAGGGGTAGCTATTTATGTAAAGGATTCATTAAACTGTTACAATAAAGCAGACATTAAAGTAAATAGGGACACAGAAAGTGTCTGGGTTGAAATTAGTAACAATAGGGAGAAATTAGTCTTAGGAGCAATTTACAGATCTCCAAAATTAAGTAGAGCTGATAGTAAATACCTCTGGGAGGAAATTAGGAAAGCATCACAGTCCAGCTTAGTAATAATTGTTGGGGACCTTAATCTGCCAAGGATAGATTGGAGAAATCAGACAGGAGATGCAGAGTCAGAGGAATTTCTAGAGGTAGTACAGGATAATTTCCTTTATCAGTATATCAGGGAGCCCACCAGAGGTAATAATATACTAGATTTGGTTTTAGCTAATAAAGAAAATATCATTAGCGATATAGAGGTTGGTGGACGACTTGGTAATAGCGATCATGAAGAAATTAAGTTCAAATTTATTTGGGATGTCTGTTCCACTGAAAATACCTCCACCGTTCCTAATTTTCGTCTAGGAGATTTCGATGGCTTAAGAGCTTATTTTCGAACGGTATTCCACAGGGAGATTAGCTATTTGAGGGAATGTCAGGTTAGTGGGGATCCCCAGGTCATAGGTCAGGCGCAGGAAGCACGTGGGGACGTCCGTCAGGTGTCTGTGAGGGGGGAGGTGGTAGATAGGAATGTAGTCCAGGTGACGGAAATTAACTCAGCTCCAGTACCAAACAGACGTTCGACCAGTGAGAAGTATAACGAGTTAATAAATGTAATATACGGAGGCCAAGATAGATATATTCCTTCAAAACCGTTTAGAACTAACAATTCAGAACCAAGATGGTTAAACAACAGATTAAAATCTCTCATAGGCCAAAGGAAAGGAATATATAGAAAAATAAAACGTGGAGAGGAACACTTACGTAACCGGTACACAATTTTAAATAAAGAAGTAAAGAGGGAGATAAGAAAAGCAAAGAGAAGTTATGAAATTAAGGTTGCAAGTGAATCAAAAGTAAACCCCAAGGGTTTTTATCAAATGTACCGAACGAAAAATAAAGATAGGATAGGACCACTCAGAACAGAATCAGGTGACATTACCAGTGAAGATAAAGAAATGTGCTCCATCCTAAATAATTATTTCATATCAGTATTCACCAAGGAAAATCTAAGCCTGGTCCCTCAAGCAGCAAATATTTACCATGAGAATACGGAAAATATTCTTAGTAAAATAACCATTAGTAAGGAGGACGTATTGAAAGAAATTAACAAGTTAAAACCTCAAAAATCGCCAGGTCCGGACGATATATATGCAAAAATTATAAAAGAAACCAAAGAAGAATTATGTCAGCCACTTTTAACGTTATTTAATGACTCTTTAAGTTCAGGAGAAGTTCCAGAGGCGTGGAAAACCGCAAACGTAGTGCCCATCTTTAAAAAGGGTGATAAATCAGCTGCGTCGAATTATCGTCCGATAAGTCTAACGTCAATAGTAGGAAAAATGTTAGAGTCAATTTTGGCAAATAAGATTAGAGAACACTTAGAAAGATTTAATCTTATAAACGAAAGTCAGCACGGATTCAGGCAAGGACGATCCTGCCTCACAAATTTGTTGTCATTCTACTCGGAGGTCTATGAGGCAGTAGATAGCGATAAAGCTTACGATGTTATTTATCTGGACTTTAGTAAAGCTTTTGATAGAGTCCCACACGAAAGGTTAGTTAGAAAGGTTCGAGCACACGGTATAGACGGCGATATCTTAAAATGGATAGAATCCTGGCTGAAAGGACGAAAGCAGAGAGTATTAATAAATGGAACTAAGTCGGACTGGGGATTAGTAACTAGCGGTGTACCACAGGGTTCAGTACTCGGTCCCTTATTATTTATCATATATATAAATGATCTAGACTTAGGAGTCAATAGCAGAATCAGCAAATTTGCCGACGATACAAAAATAGGGCGTATCATTAACTCGACTGACGATTGCCATTACTTACAAAAAGACCTCGATACATTGTCCAAATGGTCTAAAACTTGGCAAATGGAATTTAACGTTGAAAAATGTAAAGTACTTAACGTAGGCAAGACCATTGGAGATACTAAATACAGCTTAGATAACAAAGAAATTAGCAAATCGGAATGCGAGAGAGATCTAGGAGTTATGATTAGTAACGACCTTAAACCTAGGCAACAGTGCATTAATGCGAGAAATAAAGCAAATAGGGTCCTAGGATTTATTTCGAGAAGCGTGAGCAATAGATCATCTAAAGTAATACTGAAACTTTATCTAGCATTAGTAAGGCCACATTTAGACTACGCAGTACAATTTTGGTGTCCTTACTATAGAATGGATATTAATTCGTTAGAAAATGTACAGAGAAGAATGACTAAAATGATACATGACGTCCGGAACCTGTCATATGAAGACAGACTGAAAAGACTAAATCTGCATTCGCTAGAGAGGCGTAGAGTAAGGGGAGACTTAATTGAGGTTTTTAAGTGGATGAATGGTATAAATAAGGGAGATATTAGCAAGGTACTTAAAGTGAGCATACAGGATAGAACTAGAAATAATGGTTTCAAACTAGAAAAATTCCGTTTCAGAAAGGAAATCGGTAGAAATTGGTTTGGTAATAGAGTAGTAGACGAATGGAATAAGCTACCTAGTAAAGTAGTTGCTGCCTCTTCCATTGAGAGTTTCAAGCATAGGCTAGATAAGCATATGACAAATAAGGGGTGGATATAGAATAAAGAAAATATTATAACCAATACTAATTCAAAAATAAATTTTCTTTTCAGGTTACACTATGATAGTCTCTATTCTCCTTTCACACTTTCCTGTAAAATGTCCACGCCAGTTTTTCTATACGGCGTGGTGTTCTTTCTGACTTTTTCCTGCCGGCTTCGGCTGGAGGGTTTGGAGGGCGGGGGAGAGCCTTCTTCTTTGCTATCCTTATCTCATTCTAGTAGTTCAGTTACTCTTCTAGGAGCTGCCTAGCATGGGCCAACCGGCCTACTGCAGTTATCCTCTCTTCTTATGTTCTTATGTTCTTATCCCACTGTGCCGTGGTAACTGCTGGCTGCACGGAAGTGATGACGGTGTGATAAACAGAAGCGCAACAAAACTCTCCCTTGACCACGAATACAGGACTATTACAGTACAATTTGTGGTTACTCGGTCCAGTTGCCTTCAATCACACTATCCTGCAATACTCGTACATTAACCCATTCTCTGTGATAATAACATATATATATATACTTGCGACCTTCATGCAGTTTTATTTACTTGGAGGGAGGCTTTTCGAATTGCAGAGGTTAAATGTGGCCTTCACTGATCCCTTAAGTACGACAAATTTCTGAAGTCAAGTAAAATCATCTGGACGTAGCAAGAATAAAATACAAATGAGCAGAGAGAGAGAGAGAGAGAGAGAGAGAAGGGAGGAGTACAGGCCTACCAAGATCAAGGACGTAGGGAGTGGGGAAGGCAGGTGGGGAGGGTGTGGGAAGGTGCAGCCGAGCGTGCATGGGAGGGGTGGAGGTAGGGGGAGGACAGGATACGCACGTGACTTTTGAGGCACTCACACGCAAGCGCAACCACACACACACACACACACACATATGAGTAAAGCAAGAATAATAAAGATTCACCCCGCGGTAAAGATCAGGCACCTTAGATAATCACTGCAGAGAAAAAGTCACTAACTCCCTTGATTAACTCTGTTTTCAACAATTATAAACTGTGTACTATATTCCCTCTAATCCCAGACGATTTTATTAAGCTCAGAAACACTTATCCCTGTAAATGGTCCATTTATAACAGCATAACTATAATCACTGCGTGAAATCCCAACTTTGTCCACCATATGAATAACAAGAATAACAGAAAATACTACTGGATAACAGTACAGAGAGAGAGAGAGAGAGAGAGAGTCAAATGCAGTGTTATTATAAATCCTTGCCCAACTTTCGATGTATTATTCGGCTGGAGGGTAAGGGAAAGTATTGTAAAAGTGACTGAAAATATCAGAAATTGATTGAAAGCATCAGAACATAAGAACATAAGAACATAAGAAGAGAGGATAACTGCAGTAGGCCGGTTGGCCCATGCTAGGCAGCTCCTAGAAGAGTAACTGAACTACTAGAATGAGATAAGGATAGCAAAGAAGAAGGCTCTCCCCCGCCCTCCAAACCCTCCAGCCGAAGCCGGCAGGAAAAAGTCAGAAAGAACACCACGCCGTATAGAAAAACTGGCGTGGACATTTTACAGGAAAGTGTGAAAGGAGAATAGAGACTATCATAGTGTAACCTGAAAAGAAAATTTATTTTTTAGTTAGTATTGGTTATAATATTTTCTTTATTCTATATCCACCCCTTATTTGTCATATGCTTATCTAGCCTATGCTTGAAACTCTCAATGGAAGAGGCAGCAACTACTTTACTAGGTAGCTTATTCCATTCGTCTACTACTCTATTACCAAACCAATTTCTACCGATTTCCTTTCTGAAACGGAATTTTTCTAGTTTGAAACCATTATTTCTAGTTCTATCCTGTATGCTCACTTTAAGTACCTTGCTAATATCTCCTTATTTATACCATTCATCCACTTAAAAACCTCAATTAAATCTCCCCTTACTCTACGCCTCTCTAGCGAATGCAGACTTAGTCTTTTCAGTCTGTCTTCATATGACAGGTTCAGACGTCATGTATCATTTTAGTCATTCTTCTCTGTACATTTTCTAACGAATTAATATCCATTCTATAAGTAAGGACACCAAATTGTACTGCGTAGTCTAAATGTGGCCTTACTAATGCTAGATAAAGTTTCAGTATTACTTTAGATGATCTGTGCTCACGCTTCTCGAAATAAATCCTAGGACCCTATTTGCTTTATTTCTCGCATTAATGCACTGTTGCCTAGGTTTAAGGTCGTTACTAATCATAACTCCTAGATCTCTCTCGCATTCCGATTTGCTAATTTCTTTGTTATCTAAGCTGTATTTAGAATCTCCAATGGTCTTGCCTACGTTAAGTACTTTACATTTTTCAACGTTAAATTCCATTTGCCAAGTTTTAGACCATTTGGACAATGTATCGAGGTCTTTTTGTAAGTAATGGCAATCGTCAGTCGAGTTAATGATACGCCCTATTTTTGTATCGTCGGCAAATTTGCTGATGCTGCTATTGACTCCTAAGTCTAGATCATTTATATATATGATAAATAATAAGGGACCGAGTACTGAACCCTGTGGTACACCGCTAGTTACTAATCCCCAGTCCGACTTAGTTCCATTTATTAATACTCTCTGCTTTCGTCCTTTCAGCCAGGATTCTATCCATTTTAAGATATCGCCGTCTATACCGTGTGCTCGAACCTTTCTAACTAACCTTTCGTGTGGGACTCTATCAAAGCTTTACTAAAGTCCAGATAAATAACATCGTAAGCTTTATCGCTATCTACTGCCTCATAGACCTCCGAGTAGAAATGACAACAAATTTGTGAGGCAGGATCGTCCTTGCCTGAATCCGTGCTGACTTTCGTTTATAAGATTAAATCTTTCTAAGTGTTCTCTAATCTTATTTGCCAAAATTGACTCTAACATTTTCCTACTATTGACGTTAGACTTATCGGACGATAATTCGACGCAGCTGATTTATCACCCTTTTTAAAGATGGGCACTACGTTTGCGGTTTTCCACGCCTCTGGAACTTCTCCTGAACTTAAGAGTCATTAAATAACGTTAAAAGTGGCTGACATAATTCTTCTTTGGTTTCTTTTATAATTTTTTGCATATATATCGTCCGGACCTGGCGATTTTTGAGGTTTTAACTTGTTAATTTCTTTCAGCTACGTCCTCCTTATTAATGGTTATTTTACTAAGAATATTTTCCGTATTCTCATGGTAAATATTTGCTGCTTGAGGACCAGGCTTAGATTTTCCTTGGTGAATACTGATATGAAATAATTATTTAGGATGGAGCACATTTCTTTATCTTCACTGGTAATGTCACCTGATTCTGTTCTGAGTGGTCCTATCCTCTCTTTATTTTTCGTTCGGTACATTTGATAAAAACCCGTGGGGTTTACTTTGATTCACTTGCAACCTTAATTTCATAACTTCTCTTTGCTTTTCTTATCTCCTCTTTACTTCTCTATTTAAAATTGGATACCGGTTGCGTAAGTGTTCCTCTCCACGTTTTATTTTTCTATATATTCCTTTCCTTTGGCCTATGAGAGATTTTAATCTGTTGTTTAACCATCTTGGTTCTGAATTGTTAGTTCTAAACGGTTTTGAAGGAATATATCTATCTTGGCCTCCGTAGATTATTTATTAACTCGTTATACTTCTCACTGGTCGAACGTCTGTTTGGTACTGGAGCTGAGTTAATTTCGTCACCTGGACTACATTCCTATCTACCACCTCCCCCTCACAGACACCTGACGGACGTCCCACGTGCTTCCTGCGCCTGACCTATGACCTGGGGATCCCCACTAACCTGACATTCCCTCAAATAGCTAATCTCCCTGTGGAATACCGTTCGAAAATAAGCTCTTAAGCCATCGAAATCTCCTAGACGAAAATTAGGAACGGTGGAGGTATTTTCAGTGGAACAGACATCCCAAATAAATTTGAACTTAATTTCTTCATGATCGCTATTACCAAGTCGTCCACCAACCTCTATATCGCTAATGATATTTTCTTTATTAGCTAAAACCAAATCTAGTATATTATTACCTCTGGTGGGCTCCCTGATATACTGATAAAGGAAATTATCCTGTACTACCTCTAGAAATTCCTCTGACTCTGCATCTCCTGTCTGATTTCTCCAATCTATCCTTGGCAGATTAAGGTCCCCAACAATTATTACTAAGCTGGACTGTGATGCTTTCCTAATTTCCTCCCAGAGGTATTTACTATCAGCTCTACTTAATTTTTGGAGATCTGTAAATTGCTCCTAAGACTAATTTCTCCCTATTGTTACTAATTTCAACCCAGACACTTTCTGTGTCCTATTTACTTTAATGTCTGCTTTATTGTAACAGTTTAATGAATCCTTTACATAAATAGCTACCCTCCCCCCTTTCTTCCCTGACGGTTTGACACAAAAATATTATAGCCTTTTATCTGATATTCTGCTAAAAATTCTCAGTGTCTGTATTCATCCAAGTTTCACTAATAACGGCAATGTCTATTTTCTCTGTACAAATTAAAGCCCTCAGTTCATCCATTTTATTACGTAAACTCCGGCTGTTTGTGTAGTACACTTTCAGATTATTAGTAGTTATGCCTTTACCTTGGCATTTACTGTTATTTATTTTATTACTAACTGGGAAACTCTTTACTTTACTAATATAACAATTTTTTGTACTATCGCTTATCGCCCTTCTATCATCGCTTGTTCTATCATCTATCATCGCCTGCTCAATTTGAGGTGCCTGAGTGGATGTATCTACACTATTGGTTGAACTTTTGTTCTTAATTTTGCAAGTATCGATGCATCTATCCAAACATGGTAATAATGATTTCTGACTGTAGTTGCTGCATCTTCCTGTACACCTACTTCTCAATCTCGAAAAAATCCCTCCAACTCCCTATCTATCATTCCAGCTAAAACAGTAACTCCTTGCCTGCTAAGATGAGTCCCATCCCAACTATACAAGGCACTTCGTCCATAAAACCGGTCCCAGCTGTCTATGAAAGGTATTGTATTATCTTTGCAATACCTTTCAAGGCGGCAATTAAAACCCTATTGCCCTGCTCAACCATTCCCTTCCAACCCGCCACCTTGGTAAAACACCAAGCACTACAGGGGTTCCTCCCTCTCCCTAACCTTTTCTAACATCAACTTGTACCTTTTCCACAGTACCTCACTCTTACGGCTACTAATATCATTGCCTCCTACACTGAGGCACACAGTGGAGTTTGTCACCACTTTCCTTTACGATATTTGAAATTTTATCTACCACATTAGCCACCTGGCCCCTGGAAGACACACATGTTTAGCGAGTGGAGTATACATGGCCCTGTTCAGATATCTCACCTGGGAGTCTCCAACAACAACAACATTTTCTTACCTTTCTTGTTCTGTTTATACTACCTGTACTGGAAGTTCTCTCACCGTCCTTCTCCTCTACTTCCTCTCTGCCTTCCCTTCACATTCGTCCCGTAGTGTGTCGAATGTATTAGTTGTCTTAATTTCCGTTTGCTTTTTAAGAGTGAACTTCGTTGCACCCTTGTTAACAAGTGTCCAACCTTCAGCCTTTTTCTCTTTCTCCTCCAACATCTCCTCCAACAATTCCCTCATTTGTGCCTTCTCCTGCCTGAGAATTTGTACCTCCCGCTTCAGTTCGAGAAGTTCCTCCTTTAATTCAAGGTAGTCCTTTTCAGTACCTGCAGTGGGGACACAGCTCTCTGCCGAGGAAGCCATTACGCACTAGTTCACACAAGGTAGCACACACTATCACGGGTCACTACGGGTCACCACAACACACACACTCACGGATCACTAGCACAGCACTATCGCTGATCACTACAACACACTAACACAACCACTATCACAGATCACTAAAGCACACTAGCACAACACTACTACAGGTCTCTAGCACGTCTGAGCTGACTGGCCTCACGAGAGCGACTGAGCTGAGCTGACTGGAGAGTATCGAAGAGTACTGGTAAGTAGAGAAAACCACCGGAAAGTAGTAAAAAGTAACGAAAGGTATAAAAAAAAAAAGTTTGGAAGTATTGGGTATATATTAAAAAGTACTATAAACTATTGAATATCATCAAAACATGCTGCGGAGTAGTAAAATAAAAAGCAGATGGTACTGGTAAATAGTGGAAAGCATCAGAGAGTTTGAGCGATTAGTGTAAAACATTAGAAAGTATTGGAAAGTAGCGGAGAGCATCAGAAAATATTGAAAAGTAGTGAAAACCTCAGAAAGTATTAAATAGTAGAGAAAAGCGTGAGAAAGTACTGAAAGAAAAAAAAAATCTCAGACACTATTGAAAAGTAGTGAAATATGTGAGAATTTAATGTGGTGTAGTGTCAAGCATCAGCAAGTATCAGAAACGATCAAAAAGTTATGATAAACACTTGGAAGTAGTTGTGGAGGACACCAGGGAGTTACGAAAACTACTTAAATACTGCGGGAAGTTTCAGAAAGTGTCGACAAGGGACAGGAAATAGAAAGTATGAGAAAGAAGTGTAGTGTTCAGGAATGTAGATGAAAGTATTGGGGAGAAGTTAAGGGTGCAGAAAGTATTATAGTTTTAAGAATTGGCTTCAGATAGCGAAAAGAAGTGAAAAGTATTGAAAAATGGTGAAAAGTACCATAAAGTAGTGGAAAGTACGGATAATAATTGAAGGTAGTGGGAAGTACCAAAGAATGGGTAAAAGTACAGACGTTAGCTAAATGTTGTAGCTCTACACACACACACACACACACACACACACACACACACACACACACACACACATTATAATAGTCTCTGGTGACGTGCCGAGACTAAAAATACGAATAGCCAGCGGGTAAGACTGTGTGTGTGTGTGTGTGTGTGTGTGTGTGTGTGTGTCAGACGTAGCAACAGCAACAGCAATTACAGAGAGGAATATAATAACAGGGGCTCAGTACCACGGACAGCACTCGAGGGGGTAGTGACGGAGGGTGGAGAGCTTTGTAGCACCTCTTCCTTACCGATTTATTTAGCATATTAAACATTAATATTCTGTAGTATATTATTTTTCACTTCAACATCGACTTAGGTTACACCAATATAAAAGAAGAGGAAAAGGTGTATCGTGAAATAAATCGGTACGAAAGCGGTGTTAAGCAATATCCAAAGCCACTTAGAGTATGTCCCTCGGTGTGGTAGTAACAGTGGTGGAGGAGGGCGGGTTGTGGTGGCGTGGTTGCGTGTCACTGAGGTAACTGAAGGTCACTGTGTTATCTGCTGTCTGCCTGCCTGTCTGCCTCTGCTTGTGTTTGTTGCTCTTTACCTGCCCTTGCCATTACGCCTGATTATCTTGTCATTACCTGTCTTCGCCCTAAATAACAAATAAAATCCTTCTGTGTACACGTAAGTAATTGGACAAATGATGGACACTGAGTTCTCCACTTCTTGTAAGGTAGGTTTAACAATAAGCGTCTTTATCGTAAATTATGATGATGTAGTCGTCATCGTAATAGTAGTAGTAGTAACTGTAGTAGTAGGAGGAGGAGTTGTTGTTGTTGTTATCGTTGTTGTTGTGCTCGTGGTGGTGGTGGTGGTGATGAGTAGTAATAGTAGTAGTAGTAGTAGTAGTAATTGTAATAGTTGTAACAGTCGTAGTAGCAGTAACTGTAGTAGTAGCAGAAATAGTAGTAGTAGTAGTAGTTGTAGTAGTAGTAGTGTAGTAGTCATAGTAATAACTAATAACAGAAGCAGCAGCAGCAGCAGTAGTAGTAGTAGTAATCGTAGTAGTGAGAGGAGGAAGAGGGAGGCGGGGTGAGCACAGCTGGCCACCGCAGTAATTACTCTCTTTTTGTGGACGCTTTCCTGGAAGGCGGCAATGGGGAGGGGAGGGGAGGGGAGGGGGAGGGGGAGAGAAAGGAAGAAGGGGAGGAGACAAGGAGGAAGGAGGGAGGGGAGAAGGAGACACGGGAGGCAGAAGGGAGGGATAATAGGATGGGAGGAGGAAGAAGGAAGGGAGAAAGTGGAGTAACATAGTGAAAATATTGCGAGTGCGTCTGAACACACACACACACACACACACACACACACACACACACACACACACACACACACACTGTAAACAATTAGGGGTATAAAGATATTTATAATGAAGGTAATGTGTGGTAATTCTTTAGTTACCCTCTAATCTGCGCTATTATACATGTTTATTTTTGTGCTTTTACTTTATCAGTCTCACTTTTTATCCACTTCGACCACAATTGCCACTATTAACGCCACAGTCACCACCACAGCCACCTCTTACAAAGTTATTATCATTTTTTTTACATAGTTGCCACCACACGCACACAGCTACCTACATCACTGCACACACACACACACACACACACACACACACACACACACACACACACAAAGCTACCACCACTGTCACGTCCAAACGTAAAGTTATTCACATAATCACCACCACCATCGTGACCGTTGCCATCATTCTTATCGCATTTCCAACCACTCGTCACCACCATCACAGCCTTCATCATAGCCAGAATCACAAACACCATAACACTGATTTCCACAACCCTTTCTATCACCAGTTATCATCACCACAACCCTCACCACTCAACCACATGCCATCACCACAACCCTTACTCCCGCAACTATCACCACTATCTCACCCACACACCACCACTATTATCATTAGCAAAACCACACACCACGGCTATTACCACTCATACTAAACCACCACAACCACCACCACTAACATTCTATCAGTCACCATAACCACAACGCACCACACCACAGCCAGTACACCACCCACCGCAGCACACAACCACACCACACCACACAACGCACAAAATCTCACACAAGCTCCCTCTTAACGCAAGTCCCCCAATATAAAAGAAACATGGAGAGTATCAAGCGTTTCATAGTGATGGCCTCCCGGAAACCCCACCTTATACAATATGCACCTGACGCATTTTGTCCAATCAGGTCACAGCATTAGCCACAACAAAGCCGCTCCACCAATTAGCAAGCCGCGTTTCGGTCCTCGCTTCACTTAACTCCACACGCACCATTTACGAGGCGTTTGTGGTGCTGGTTGGTGTTTTATATATAGAGAGTGTGCTTGTTTATGTGCGTACAACTTTTTATGTGCGTGTGTGTGGCGTGGGAGGTGTAGTGGTGTTGTGTGTGCTTGAGTGAGGTTGGTGATTGTGTATGTTTGTGTATGTGTGTGTATGTTTGTGTGTGTGTGTGTGTGTGTGTGTGTGTGTGTGTGTGTGTGTGTGTGTGCGTGCGTGCGTGCGTGCGTGTGTGTGTGTGTGTGTGTGTGTGTGTGTGTGTGTGTGTGTGTGTGTGTGTGTGTGTGTGTGCTTGCGTGCGTGTGTGTGTGTGTGTGTGTGTGTGTGTGTGTGTGTGTGTGTGTGTGTGTGATGTTTTTAGAGTGTGTGTAGTATCATTTGTGGCTTATATGTGCTCTTGTCAGCCTGAGGACTGAAAATCTCTATTGACTTGCCTTCATCTCGGATCCACGGTGACTGGGTGGTTATTGCGTCCCCGTGTGATCTAGACCTGGACTTCAGAGGGCAAAATGAAGTAAGCTGGAACAGAATACCAGAGCTGTCTTAACCATGATGCAAAGATAAGGCTGACGTAGGTGTTGATAGTGTGGCCTTTCATATGCTTGCATATGTACTTGCATTAGTACTAATAACAACTTACAGAATCTGCCACACACAAATATAGCCATTAAAACACTGACTTTCACAGTTATTGCCCTCACTACAAACGCCTATTCTTCATTTGTACTTCAAAAGCATGAGAAAGGGTTGATTCTTGGTGCCACTCTCTCTCCGAGGTCCAATCCTGCAGCAGATCTCATACGGGCTGATACAGTTACAAAGATTTATTTTAACTGGATCTAACGACTGACGTGACACGAGACCATCTTTCACCCAGCGGCTCAGGACGGGCACGAACTGGGGATGTAATGGGTCTCGAGCATGTCATCTGCCAACGCGTGTGTGTTTGTGGATGAGAGAGAGAGAGAGAGAGAGAGAGAGAGAGAGAGAGAGAGAGCATGACTTAAGTACAGGAAGAGGAGTGACGGAGGGGGAGGGGGAGGGAGAAAGGTGTGGTTGAAGAGAGAAAGAGGAACCACCACTCAGAGGAGGAGGAGGTCAAGGGGAGGAGAGGTGGAGGAGGGGAGGGGGAAGGGAAGGACATAAGAAAGAGGGAGGGGGAGGGGAATGGCAGGTGGGAAGGGGAGGAAAGAAGACTTCGTTTGGTGGAAAGGGATTATGAAATTAACAAAACAAAACAAAAGAAAGAATAAGAAAGAAAGGCAGAAGGTTAGGTGGGACGGAACTAGCTGGTGAATAAAAAAGGCTACTGTCAGAAAGAAGAAAGATTTTGAGAGGAGTAAGAGGGGATGGTGTGTGAGGCCGTGAGAGTACGAAGAGAGGGTCATATTAACCAGGCTCCTGTGATTCTCTCTCCACCGTTAACTGGAGCAGAGTACTAGTGTTCTCCTCAGTATCTGAGGCACCGATACCAACACTCTCTGGCACCTACGACTCATTCGGAATAAAATCATCTGGCGTTATCCACAGTAGAATACAAGAGTTGTTCTGATCATAAAAGGGTTAATGGTAATAATACTAATACTGACACCCACGACTCAACTGAATAAAATCGTCTGGAGTCAGCCACAATAATACACTAGAGTTATTCTAGCAATGAGAGGGTTAAAAGGGCTGAATGAGAGACATGAAGGAAGGATGAAGTGGAATGGGTCAGTGAATTAAAGAAGTTGTTAATCAACCCCAGCCTCTCAGGCCGAGGAGACCCATCAACCAAAGGCAAACAGCCGCCCCTGCAGGACCATCCCGTGGAGTGAACCCATGTTCCCATGCGGTTGACAGCGCCTCACTATGGCGAGGCGCAGGGAAAGTGAAAAGGTTGGTTCCTAGATGGATGCCGCGATTGAGTCTCCACCCAGTCAACAGGGGCACCGTAGTAGGCTCCACGTTACTCCATGATCTGGTTATATGGTAACCACCCAGAATTGTAAAAGGATTTCTGGGTTACAGGAAACCATTAAACTTGTCACACAGTGTAGTGTCACCTGAAGAGGAAAGATGAGTAATAAAAAGTGACGGTGACAGGAAGGAAAGGGAGAAGCAGCAGGAGAGGACAGGTACGGAAATAGAGTAATACAGGTGAAGAATGAAGTAGACAGCACCACATCAAGTGAGTGGATGATGGTCGCCACCACCTACCACGAATCAAAGGAGTAGGGAAGCAAAGGGGAAAATTTGATGGAAAAAAAGGAGACAATATGTAAGATACAAAAAAGAGTGTGAAATGGAAAAGGACTGAAAGAGGTTGAAAGGGAAGAGTGAGGTAGGAGGGGAAGTGAGTCAATAAGAAAAGGAGAAATTTACGAGAAGACAGGATATAATGTATGAGATCCTGAGTTATAGAACTGGCTGTGAAGTTGGAGAGGGGCACTGAAGGCGATGGATGGTTGGCAATGGTACTGTAGACTTCATCCACCACTTCACTCCAATGAGCATTTTAAATTTAATCCATCCCACCTTCAGGCTGTTTTATTCCTCCTCGATCTGCTGACCTGGAGGGATTAGATACAACCTTCATTTACATGTAACAAAAATCTTTCCAAAACTAGTAAAAAAAAAAATTCTTCAGGAGCTAGCAAGAGTAAAATACAATATGCTGCCCTCAGAGGGAAAGTATTAAAAGAAATGGGCAAAATCTTCAGAGAAAAGAAAAAAGAAAACGATTGTGTGTGTGTGTGTGTGTGTGTGTGTGTGTGTGTGTGGTCCGGAGTGTAAGGAAGAAGAGGGTCAAGTTGGAAAGAATGGGTAGAGGAGGTGAGATTGATGGAGGCGAGGCTGAAGGAGCCAGCGAATCAAATGGGATGGCCAGAAAGGGGAGGAGGTGGGAGAGAAAGGGTGGAAGGGTTTGGGGATTTATGAGAAAGAGTGTGAGATGGAAAAGGAATGGGATGGAGAGGTTATTGTGTAGAAAGGGAGAATGATAGGTGGGGCAGACAGAACAAGTGAAATAAATGGGAAGGATAGAAAAGGGAAGAGATTACAGTGAAGATGTGTGGGGATTTATGAGAAAAGATGCCAAATGGGAAAGGGATGAAATGGGCTGTGTAATATATTGAGCAGAAGAATAATGAGTGAGGTGGGAAGTCAGTGAATTAAATGGAAAAGTTGGTACGGGGAAGAGATGGGGGAGAAGATGTGAAGTGAAATCATGAAATGCAAAAGGAATGGGAAGGAGAGTGCAGTGTAGATAAGAAACAGGGGGTTTTATGAGAGTGTGAAATGGAAGAGAGACGGGATGGACAGTGTAATGTACCTGAAGAGGAGGAGTGTTGAAAGGTGTTATGTGGCATTAGACTTTGCCTCTTGGGGGACCGAGGAAGAGTGGGAGGGATGGGGCAACGACACTGAGAGAAACAGATTAAATAAATGTATACATCTGCAGTGAGGGAGGATAAATAGTGAGTAAGAGGGGGACTGGAGAGAGACAGTGGGGAGGAGGAGGAGGAAGAGAGGTGGAGGGGGATGAGTTGCAGGTGGGAAAGGGGCGTAGGTGTGGGTGTGGGTGTGGGCGGGGCGGGGTGTGGGCGGGCGCGTGGGTTGATCTGTCACACATTACTTTGCGTCCCTCAGGAAGTCGACAATTTCTCCCATCTGCCGGATGCTGCGGCCCTCCCCTGTCTACCCACCGCCGTCTCTCTCCTCACTTATTTACTTCAGCCCTTCTTATCCTACCGTCCGTATACCCTCTGCCATCTGCTTCTCTATGTCCGTCACTCACCTGTTTACTGTAGTCTCCCTATCCTGCCCTTGTATGCCGTTATCAGTCCGTTCTTCATTCGTCTCTCCCCCATCACTCCAGTTTCTCTATCTTTCCTTCCGTATAATGCCCATCATTTGTTTCAGTGCATCCTTCTTTCCCCTCGTTATGTCGACTTATCTTTCCTGCCCTCCGTATACTCGCTGCCGTCTGTTTCTCTCATATTTACCCCTGATCTCTTGATCCTGCTGTGCGTCTGCCTGTGTCTTCCTAACTTAGCCGAACTCAGCCTCCCTATCCCTACCTACTCACGCCATCCCATAGCAGTCTGTCTCCTTTCTTATTTACCTCAACTTTCCTCCCTTCCTTATAGACTCTCTCTCTCTCTCTCTCTCTCTCTCTCTCTCTCTCTCTCTCTCTCTCTCTCTCTGTTACGCCTGATATCTGCAGCTCCTGTAGTGTATTTAGAAGAGGGTAACGTGATTGATGAAATTATGTTTATTGAGAGATGTACAGCTTGTAGCCAGTAACCTTAAGCTTAATGAAACACCTGAACCAGATCTAATATCTCCTCGAGTATTGGAGAAAGTAAAGAACCAAAATCAAAACCTTTAGGTGAACTTTTCGAGTTACCATTAAGGAGAATCAAGGTTGCACAGGAATGGGAGATATGAAATATAATTTCTATTAAAGAAGGTAATAGAATACTGTCCAACATCTGCGGTTTGTAAGGTACTGAAAACCAGTACTGGAGACAGGTTTGTTCTACACTTAGAAATAAATTATCTCCTCAGAGATTAACGATCTGGATTTCAGAATAATCGCTCTGGCCTCAAAAGCTTTGTGAATTTTTCCAGCGACTTTACCATCAAACTAGTGCTTTCCCGCAAAAAGTTGCGGGACTGACTAATAGCCTTTCCATCACAGAATGATTGCAAATGCCACTATCTTTGTTTCCATGCCGTAACTAAGCCCACAGTGACCAATCCTAACCAAAAAGTCGATAACAAAATTCGTATATTTTCGCGTGTTGCTATTTCCGTCAATTTCGCTCTGTCGCGTCGGGTGCAAGCGTCAGATTTTTTTTTTTTTTTTTTTTTTTTGACACTCCCAGAACTTACCCCGACCTAATCCAAAAAGAACTTCTTCGATATCTATTACCGTTCTCGTGAAAGGAACTAACAAATGCACAGACAGTCAAACACATGGACGACTTGACTTTATTATCGAGTCTGTAGACATCGTCCATCTCGATTCTGAATAGATATTTGATGGATGTCTCCATAAAAGATTCCTTCATAATTTTAACTACCATATTTTAAAGGCAGTCTGATCAGGTGGATCGGTTAATGGCTGACGGGAGTAAGCAAAGAGTCGTAAGAGACTGAAAAGAATCAGACTGGAAATATTTTACAAGTAAAGTGCTTCAAGTTTGAGTGTTGTGTCTTATACTGTTTTTGATATACTTAAATATCGAGAAGGATTTGTGCTATAAAATAACCGAGTTTGAATTCGATGACGATACAGGAACTGGTACACATGATTCAAAGAGATTCGGTGGACTGCTTAACTGGAACATAACATGGCAAATGGATTTCAGTTGCAAAGTGTTATGCATCGGCAGTAAAAATGCAAATGCCATCTACGAGTATATCATGAATAATACTGTCTGATAATGTTAGCCGTGAAAGACTTAGGAATCATAATTTCAGAATATTTGAAGCCAACCAAACAGTGTAAAAAGACTGTTAAGTAAGAAAACTGTTTAATGTGATTCATAGGCAGAGTGTTCGAATAGAAAGAAAGTACAAAATCATCTTTATCTTATGTGTCCCTAGTATGCTCACACGTAAATTCCTGGGCCCATTGCTGGTCTCCTTATTACGGGAAATATGGAAAAACTCGAAAAGGTATTAAAAATTATAACTAGATTATGAAAATAACTTATGTATGAACGAAGTGTGTATACCATAACTGAGGGCAGATACCCAGGGGACTTATCCAAATATAATAAAATTTCCAAAGGGCATGATATTATGGCAGCCGGAGAAAAATCACAAGATCAGCTGCATAATACTAGAGGTAATGGTTATATAATTATGGACAAGAGTTTCCATTCACATGACACAGAACCACTTTTTCCTTCAATAAAATTGTAAACATATGAAACAAATTACCTTCCAGTGTGGTAAATTGTTATTCATTAGTTACATTTGCAAACCGCTTGGATAAGTATTAGGCTTCTAATCCCTAGCTAAACATATCCACTCATGAATACCTCATTTCTAGAGTTTGATATATTCTACAGCACAAAACGTGGAGGAGACAGCCTCAACACAACATCGCTGTGTATCTAATGCGGACGATGTTACTTTTCCATGTAGGTTCCGATAATGTAAATATGATTTCCATTTATCCATTCGTTTGAAATTTTCATGACATTTTTTATGTTGCATGGGAGTTCTCACTTTATCAACATTAAATAACCTCGGAAGGACTAATAGGTGTGTTGGTGTATGCTTTCCTTCGTATTCCTTTATTCCTCGCCTGTCTCTAACTTACTCAAGCCTTATCCTGCCCAACCCACGTCACCCCACCTCCTGTGCACTCAGGGTCATGTCAGAGCTTGAGGGAGCGGGAGTGGAGAAGTGAGGGAGGGAGTGAAGGGGGGAACACTACACTACGCCCCAGGGACCTTGGCGTAGGAGTAAATCGCTACGCTCGCCGGAAATTCTTCGGCGTAAGCGATAGTGTCGACTCCCTCGCCTTCCCATAATGCATCGCTTCCTCCGCTTCTTTTGTTCGTCCCCCTTCCTTCGGCTGCTGTGTTGTGCTCTGGCTTTTCCGCAGCTTTATTTTTTTTTTTGCTATGATAATGAATAGGATAAAAATAATCGTCCTACATACTTGGGTAGTTATATACTGTGATTGTTCATTTAGCTGTTCTTGTTAAAATATTTCTGCCTTTTCTGTATATTGTTGACTTGTTAAATTTTCATCCCTCTCTCCTTCCCTCCTTCCTCCCCCCTCCCAACACCCTCCTCCCGTCTCTCGTTACCTTATGGTTCTGAGCTCCTCCTCCCTCCTCCACCCCCCTAATTACCTCTCCCCTTCCTCCACTTCCCTCTCCTCCTTTCCTCCCACCTTTCTCTCCCTCCCTCCCTTCCAACACACACCTCTTACGGAAACCATCGCTATTATTTAAGGTCACTTGGGCGTCTCCTCTCCCACCCTTTCCTTTTTCTCTCCCTTCCCTCCCACACCTACCTCCATATAGCACACACACACACACACACACACACACACACACCACCCTCTAGGCATCTACTCACCTTCTCTGAACTGCATCTACACACACACACACACACACACACACCACCCTCTAGGCATCTACCCACCCTCTCTCAACCGCATCTACACACACACACACACACACACACACACACACACACACACACACACACACACACACACACACACACACACACACACACACACACACACACACACACACACACACACGCGCGCGCGCGCGCGCGCGCACATATCTCTTCCTCCAACACCTTTCCTGGGTTATTTTTAGACAACTGTAAATTGTACAGGTGTAAGAAATTATTCCCAAACCCTGATTTTGTATTAATGGTGGAGATTTAAAACTTTTGTCCAGAAGAGGGTCCAAGTCGGGCTGAAAGTGTTATATCACCAATATAAAGACAAATTTCTATATGTGGGGATAATTTCTTTCACTTTCTTCCCTCACCCCAACACCACTGTCCTCTTAAATATCCTGCTTTCCTGCTTTTATTTTCTCCTTTTGCACCTTCTCTCTCTTTTACTGTGTCATTCCTACCTCCAGTACTTCCTTCTTACGCCTTCTTCCCTCCCTCCCTCCCTCCCTCCCTCCCTCCCTCCTTCCCGTATTTTCTTTTCCTCTTGCACCTCTTTCCCTCCCTCACTCATCTTCCTTCCCTCGCCAGCCTTTATTTCTTCCAGTCGTATTTCTTTTTCTCTTCGACTTTCCTTCTCTCGTACAATTCCTCACACGACTTTTCACATTTAAGGAGTTAGTGTAAGATACTGCCAATAACATCCTCGTCTGCCTATGTTATTTAGTACTGTTCTAGATTCCTTATGTTTACCTATGCTTGGATATAGGCTAGTTATCCTGGAGAAAGAAAAGTGAAGAATAATAGAGCTGCTGATTCCCTCTCTCCTTGCTTGAACAGTGAGTCTGCCAGAAAAAGCTGAATTTATTATCTGCATCAATTCCACCAATACCTGTTATTTTTTATTCACTTTACCTTCGCCCAGATTTTCGTTCTTTTGCCGCCTATTTCATGTAGCTCAGGGGAAGAATAAGACAATGCCACGGTTTTATATAATATTCGTAGCACTTCTTCATGACTAGCATCATATTCTAGTATTCTTGTTACAGCTTAGCATTCAAAATGGAGAGATGACAATTTGAGACCAGGTGAAAGTGATCAGGCTCTAATAAGCGGTATAGCATCCAGTATTACCTAACACTGTTTGCTTCATCAGAGTGATATTGTCTCTTACATTACCGCTAATTTTTACATTCTCTTGCAGTAGTGTCTGGAGATCAAGCTGAATTTTACGACAGTACTTTTACTCTAACTTTACCTAAGATTGTTGTCTCTCCATCTTCAATGGTGATCTGTAACAAGGGATTAACATTAGAATATGGCCCTAGTCATGAAGACTTGCTATGGAAAGGATGTAGAGCCAATAAACTATCTTTTTCTGCCACTGAGCTACATAAAATAAACTGCAAATAGGTGAACATCTGGATCTAGTTAGTATAACGGAGGTATAGTGACCATATTTTTGGACAACTTCAAAAGACATTGTTATTGTAATTCTTTCTTAACTACGAAATTGTCAGTGCATGTATCCATAGAAGACTGAATTTTACGTTTACTTAGTTTCATTATTAAACTACTTTCTACAATTCCTATATCATTCATGTACTCTAGTTCAGTGTAACTCTTCTCCTGTTTACCTGAACGAAATTTGGCTGAGGTGTTGGTGGGTGAGAGAGAGCCGTTTCCTGAACTCTCTGTCTGTCTGTCTGTCTGTCTGTCTCTCTCTCTCTCTCTCTCTCTCTCTCTCTCTCTCTCTCTCTCTCTCTCTATATATATATATATATATATATATATATATATATATATATATATATATATATATATATATATATATATTTATTTATTTATTTATTTATTTATCTCTGTAACAAGCCAGTAACTTTTTCTAAACGCATATGGCCAGACTACCTTGTTGGGACCGTAATGTCTGTGACTGGTGTTTTTATGTAACTACATGCAAATTTTCACACTTGCATCCTCGTACACCTTTCTCTTCACTCCATGCCCCCTTCCCTTTCACTTTTATTTTCATCCACCGATGCTTCCCCTTTTCTTCATTTTTTCTTTCACTCCTTGATAACGTAGCTCTTTGTAACTTTTTTTTTTCCTTCAGTGCCCTATGCTTCCTTTCTCCTTTTCCGACACCAGTTTCCTGTCTTGTCCCTTTACATTCCATCGCTTTCTCTTTCCTCACTCTCCTTTCCTTATTCCTTTCCTCCACTCCCTTTCCAATCCCCATTTCCTCACTTTCCTTCCCTCCCCTTCACCCCTCCTCCCCTGCTCAAACTCTCCTTCCTTCCCTTCCTCTCGATATTACCTCCTTACTCTCCTTCCCTCATCCCAGCTGCCCTTCCACTTATTTCCTCTTCCCTCCCCGTTCTTTTACCTCCACTCCTCCCCTATTCCATGTTTCCTTCTCCCTTTCCTTCGATATAGTCCCTCCCTCTTTACCTCCACTCCCCTCCCACTCCTTCTTTCAACTTCCCACTCCTTCCCTCCGCCTCAACTCTTCGTTTCTTCCTTATCCTCCTTCCCTTCCCTCTCACTCCCTTTATTCTCCCCTGACGTCTTCTTGCGGTGGCACTGATATGCATGGACGGAGGACCTGCCAGGAAGCACAAACACCCCTCAGCTCCCCACCTTTCAAATGAGGGATGGTGGACTAGAGCATCATTATCCTGCAGTCCACTGGGTTCACGTCCAAATGATCCTGGGGTTGCATCTACGACTACTACTAATACTCTCTCCTTATACTCCCAATTTCCAACTCTTTCTCCTTCCCACTCCTCTGCCTCCACACCCACTCGCTTTTACTCTCTCTTCCCACCTCCTGATTCCTCTCCCCTTTGCTTTCCTCCCCTCCACTCACGTTCTCCTTCCCTTCCCTCCACTCCCTGTTTCCTCCTCACTCCCCTCCCCCTCCTCCTCCCCCTGACGTCACCACTTAGTCTGCAATTGGTGGTGATGGTTAGGTTAGTAAGAGGCCCCACCCTCACACACACACACACACACACACACACACACACACACACACACACTCACCACACATCACACACACACACACACACACACACACACACACACACACACACACACACACACACACACACACACACACACACACACAAGCACAAAACACACACACACACACACACACACACACACACACACACACACAAACACACACACACACACACACACACACACACACACACACACAAACACAAAACACACACACACACACACACACACACACACACACACACACACACACACACACACACGACCAGAGACAGACAGACAGACAGAAGAGAAGAGAAGAAAAGAGAGGAGGAAAAGAGAGAGAGAATCTTGGCAATAAGAGGAACACCCGCTAGACCAAACGCATATGGGAACGTGTGTGGTGGTGGTAGAGGGAGTAAGGGGGAAGATGAAACAAGACGTGAGACAAGAGTTATATATGACGCGTGACTAGGGAGGGGGTCAGGTGAGATGGGGAGAGGGTCAGGTGAGGTGGGGAGGGGTCAGGTGAGGTGGGGAGGGGTCAGGTGTGGCGGGGAGGGGCAATAACCTACACCATACAGCTATACTCTGTGATAATTTTCCTTTTCACCTATTGCACCTTTTTTTCTCTCTTTCTTTGTGTGTGTGTGTGTGAGAGAGAGAGAGAGAGAAGGGGGGGTCTCAGCTTGCTTTCTCTTTCTACTTACCACCGTATAGAAAGTGTGTGTGTGTGTGTGTGTGTGTGTGTGTGTGAGAGAGAGAGAGAGAGAGAGGCAGAGAGAGAGAGAGTCTCAGCTTGTCTTCTCTTTGTTTACAACCTTATACAAAAAGAAAACATGCGGACGTCAGGACCGTACCGTACACTGGCACCTGCTGTACCTCCCTGCCTCACGCTCCTCCTGCCAGATACTAATTTTTTACTGGTAATTCAATCTAATATCCGACTTTTTTCCAGCTCAGAGATTTCAACCGCAGCTAGGAGTTAGAAAGAATCTGATTTACATTTAGCCCGAAAAGTTGAGAAAGTTACCGTATATATTACTCCTTGTAACTTGATATGATTTCCTTCAGCTTGGGAAAGCCTACTGCAGCCAAACACTTTAATGTGTACTTAAGCTCGAACTGTTGGTGCTCTTCCACACTTGTAACTTCTCACGGACCGGCACCAACTGGTGGCGACACCAACATCGGAGGGAATAATCCAAGAACCGGAGGGGTTATGCTGAATTCAGAAAGCTGCTTTTGCTGTGGCCAGAGAACCATATGGTCGAGAGTTTGATCATAGGTGGTACTGAGCTTCATAGCCTATGTCTAGTTTTAATGCCAGTAATTTACATTGTGTCATGATAATGTAATAACTGGAAAGTATGTGATGTAGCGAGTAAGAGGGTTATTTAAACATCTGGGGCATGACAAATAAACAGCATCATGGCTAGGACTTCGTTTAACCCCTCAAGTATCGCTTCTTATGCTCTCCATATCATTGTAATCTACTTGGTGATCCCAAATGCAGAATAAATATTAGTCTGTGGTTAAGACGACGAGAGGTGGGGGGGGACACGTCGAACCCACAGAACGGCAGATGGGAAACTGCTTGAGGAAATTTAACTTATTGCTTTCTGCTTGTGTGTTGGGGGGAGGGTTCTGAAGCATATTTACTGAATGCAGGACATAAGTAAATTTCATCTAATAAACAGAACTGCATATATGTATAGAAAAATCATGATAATTATTTAAGAGATAAGTACCATACAAACACTTAAAGGATTGATATGTTCCAAAGACGATCCAGGATTTTTGGTGTGAGGAGGGCAGACTCTTCGAACTTGAGGGGTTACACACAGCCACTGAAATGAGGGATGTAAGGAAGGAGAAGGATAACAGGGGGGAAGACAAAGAGATAAAATAAATGAGGGAGGGAGGGAAGAGATAAAATAAATGAGGGAGGGAGGGAAGAGATAAAAATAAATGAGGGAGGGATGGAGAAAAGAAGATGGAGGGAGGGAGGAGAGATAAAAATGACGGAAGGACGGAGAGGTTAGAGGAGAGGAGAGGACGGTAGAGATGTAAGGAAGGAAAAAGATGAGAGAGGAGTGATAAAAGTTGTAACCAAAAAGAGAACTGACATCGCCTCCCGCACTTTTTTCTTTAACCCAGCGTTCATATACTCTCTGGTGATATCTGTAGCATATAATTATGCACATGAAAACTGAGATTCCCATTCATTTAGTGATAACGTATTTATAGTATCACACCGGAAAGGGGGGACGGAGGCCTGGTGTGCCCTCTCCCCTCAAGGGTGATAGAGATGGGATATAGTAAATGGCGTACGAAGTGTGTGTGTGTGTGTGTGTGTGTGTGTGTGTGTGTGTGTGTGTGTGTGTGTGTGTGTGTGTGTTTTTACCTCGACGAGAACCACCTTGTCATGGTGTGGGGCTTGCGTGCCCCTGTAAACCTGGTGGGCCATGCCAGTGAAGGGAGATCCTCCCTGGACCCAGGTGGAGGACAGTAACCCATGCTGGAGGGACCATCAATGAGGGGTCAGGTCAAGTGTTCCCAGGTCCATTGCCTTGTGGATTGCCCTTGGATGGGTTAAAGCTACGGGAGTAAACACCGAACGAAAAATCGGTGAGTGGAGTCCCACTGAAGGCTGGGCTCGACAGACAGAGCTCCCGCGACACTCTGCAACTCTGCTCAGTAGATGGTCGTCGTGAATCTTCATACCACAATCACGGACTGAGAAGGGCCAAGTCAAGTGGTGGTAAGGACTGTGCGCCCTCACCATTACACCAAATACATTCATTGCATAAGCCCATTGCCATACTCACCTCCCATTTCATCTCTCACCAAAACAAAACGGCAGAATATGGTGACAGTGACAGGTTATGGATGTGGCCGAAAATCGCTAGCTCGAGTCCTTCACATTGGCGGCATTGGCCCAGTGGTTGCTGGCGTGATAGCATAGGAGCAGGTCAGGCTTTTGGCAGCATCCAGTGTGACTAAACAGCCTGAAGGAGATGCCAAACTGCTTACCCCTAATGGGGAGGGGTTTAGATAAAGTATTCTAAACATTTGCTGCTCAACACCTCCTTGGCAGATAAGCGCATCTGTCAAGGCATCCCACATTGCGGTTAAAAATACAAAAGAATCCCTCTGACTCTTGCTACCTAGAATATACGAACCTTGCTTGATACCGACCATGACACGACCACGCCTCAGAACTCCCCATATTGCCCATGAACCGAAACGGTATAAAACTGACATTGTTTCCTTGTCTGAAACCCACCTCTCAGGAGAGGGCAACCTTATAGAAGCAGGAGAAGGGTATACCTATTTCTGGAGAGGATACCCAGTCACTGTAAGAAGAAACCATGGCATTGGCTTTGCCATGTGAAGCAGCCTTCTACAGAATATCCAAGAAACACCGGTGGTTATATCAGAGAGGCTGATGTCTTGGCACATACCACTCTGTAAAGGCCAATGTGCAACACTCATCAGTGCCAATGCCCCAGTGCATGATTCTGAGGACACCATCAAAGATTTCTTTTATGACTCTTTGGATGACACCTTTCGCTCAATACCACCTAATAACAAACTGATCCTGTTTGGAGATTTTAATGTCAAAATAGGAAAAGATATTCACCTCTGGCAAGGCATTATAGGCTGCCATGGTGTTGGCAACATGAACAACAATGGACTGAAACTGCTTTCCTTAGGCTCATCATCACAACGCCATTTTTCAACTTACGAATAAACACAAGACCACATGGATGCATCAACGATTTAGACAGTGGCACTTAACTATGTCATTGTAAGGCAGCGAGATCAAAAAGAAGTTCTTATAACCCGAGGTATGAGAGGTGCTGAGTGCTCAACAGACCATAACTTTATAATCACCAAACTGCAGTTAGTCATATGCCCACAAATGCTCTACAGACCATCCATCAAAAAACTAAACGGTGATAGCTTAAAGGATGTTGCAACTTGTAACACTTCTTGCAGCACTATTACAGACAAGCTTTCTCAATGCCCATCACTTGATCCAAACAATAATGCAACAAACCTAGATGCAGAGTGGCTAAACATTAAGACATTGTTCAAAAGCACAGCAGAAGAAACACAAGGCTTCTCCACTTGCTGTCATAAAGACTGGTTTGATGCATACATGGCCTTCTTGCAGTGAAGAATAGAGCACATGACAAATGGTTGGCCCAACCTATCTCCTTAACCCTAAAAACTGAATTTCAGAATCTCAGAAATGAAACACAGAGAAAACTGCATGACATGGAGAACAAATGCTGGACTGAGCAAGCAAAAGGGCTGCAAAGACTGGTTGATATTACTGACTAACATGGGTAATACAAGTCCATTAAAACCATCTATGGGCCAACCAAACACAACATAAACCCTGTTCGATCAGACAAAGGAGAGCTCCTGAAAGACAAGCAAGCAATCCTAGAAAGATGGGCGCAACACTTCAACATCTCACTGAATCGAAGACGCCCGGTGGAGCATAATATCCTTGATAACATCCTAAATACCCGTCAGGCGACAGATCTCCATGTCCCACCTACACTTGCAGAAACTGTTCAGGCCATCCGATTCCTAAAAAATAACAAAAGCTCTGACCCTGATGGCATACCATCTGAACTGATCAAAGAGGGTGGCCAGTTACTTCACCAGAGCCCCCATAATCTTATACTAAATATCTGGAACCAAGAACAAATTCCAACTGAATGGCTTACTTCTGATATTGCAACCATCTACAAGAAGAAAGTGGACCGCTTAAATTGTGACAAGAGCAAAGGCATGTCCTTCCTTGTGAATGCTAGTAAAGTACTAGCCAAAGTAATGTTATCCAGACTGACAAAACATTTGACTGAGTCAACACTTCCTGAAACACAAGGTGGAGTTTAGAAGTAACAAAGTACCTGTATTATGATTTTTGTTGCCAAACAGATACAAGAGAAATGCCACGAGCAGCACAATGACTTGTGTATTACATTCATTGATCTTGCTAAAGCATTTGACTTTATCAGCAGAGAACTTTTAAGGAATACTCTTTCAAAATTTGTGAGTTCCAAACAAACTTCTTACCATCCTATAGAGCCTGCATGGCAATATGAATGTTCGTGTGTCCATAGGTGGGAGCAAATCCGAATCCTTCGGTGTGTATGTGGGAGTAAAAAAAGGATGTGTCCTGGCTCCTGTCATTTTCAACATCTACGAGTATTTCACACCAGTGACCCTTTTAAGTCACGAACAAATGAACCACAATGATGGAATAAAAATCCAGTTCCATCTAAACGGTAACTTATTTAATCTCAGACGTGTTCAGGTGCAGTCAAAAACTGAAATAGCTCATTTCCTAGAGCTGCAATATGCTGAAGACTGTACTGTCCTTGCACCTACCCCAGAAGCCCTAAAAACAGTCTCTCACCATCATTTCCAACATACATCATGCATTGTGGCTTCAAATAAATGTCAATAAAATAGAAATAAAACCTCTGAGAAACTACGCAGCAGAGCCTCTTGCATTTCAGATTAATGGCAAAAAGGTAAAACAGGTGATAATTTTACTTACCTTGGAAGTGTGTCCGCAGATAAACATAACATTAATGCAGAAGTCTTTGCACAAATCAACCACGCTTCAGCCTCTTTTGGCCGTCTCAGATCCAGAGTTTTTGAAAACACCAACTTGAGAATCGAGATGAAGGTGCCAGTATATACAGCTGTTTGCCTCTCCACCCTCTTATATGGTGGTGAATCCTGGACTGCTTACCAGCATCACATCAAACACCTTGAGTCTTTTCACATTAGATGCTTACAGCACATCCTGGGACTCACATGGGAGGATAAAATTCCTCACTCAAATTCTCCACAGGGCAGAGTCAACCAGCATAGAAACCACGCTGCCTAAAAAACAGTTCAGATGGATCGGACACATGTTCCGCATACCTGAGCACTGCCTTCCCCGCGAGATTCTGTATGGCTAACTCCCTGCAGCACATCATAACCCAGGGGGACAAAAGAAAAGATATAACGATCAGGACAACCCTGGAGAAATGCAGCATCGTACCAAAAGATCTTGAAACCAATGCCTCTGGCAGAAACAATGGTGAACCCTCTGCAGCCAATGAACCATTCATCTTTAAGGAGCTGGGAACCTGGCCAGGGAAGAGCGTAGACAACAGAGGCATAACCAAAACAGTCCCAGCAAACCCGGACTTGACATGTCAGCTTTGCAGCAATGTTTGGGGATCTAGAATTTGTCAGCACAGTCACACACAGTGGCACCAAATACTGAGAAAAACACCACCTTAGTGAGTATAATAGCCATTGTCCTCTGTAGTAGAAGGACAACTTTAAGTGTGTGTGTGTGTGTGTGTCTGAGCTTTTGTATATATATATATATATATATATCGTATCTATCTATCTATCTATTGCCAGACGCCTTAATCCCGTAAGTGGTGGCCACAGACAAATCGCCTCCACGTCGCCCTGTTCCCCGCCATTTCATTGCCCTGCTCCCAGCTCACACACCCCTCTCTCATATACCTCTCCACTCCATCCCTCCATCTTATCCTTGGCCTCCCCCTCTCTCTCCCCCCTCCACCTCACTTACATACACTCTCCTCGTCATTCTCTCACTCTCCATCCTCTCCACATGGCCAGACCACCTCAGTGTGTGTCTCCTAACGCTTGCTATCACATCCACATCCACACCACAACGCTCCTTCACATCCTCATTCATCAGTCTGTCTCTGCATGTGACTCCACATGCTCCTTTCAAATAACTCATTTCCACTGCTCTCACTCTTGACTTCGCTCCCTCCAACAAGGTCCAAGCTTCACTTCCACAAGTTAGAGATTGGTATCACAATATTGCCATGTAGTAACTTTTCCACTTCCATGCTCCCTTCCCTATTTCTTATCACTGCTTTCAGGGAACCAGCAACCATTCTTCCTTGTTGTACTCTTTCAAGCAATTCATCCTCCAAACTTCCATCCTTACCCATCACACTACCCAAGTACTTAAATGCACTCACATTTTCCATTTCCTCTTCATCCAGCCTCACTGTACATTCACTGACTTAGCTTCTCTCGAAGACCATAACTTTATTCATCCCAACATTCACCTTTAGATTCCGTTTCTTACACACTCTCCCAAACTCATCCACCAACCCTTGTAACTCCCCTTCGTCTTCATTTAACAACACATTATCATCTGCAAACAACAGTACAGGGAGTTTCCAAAACTATCCTCTCTCATTAGGGCTGCTCCAACATCCACTGCCCTAACTTGTATCTCTTTTATAACCCCATCCATGTACAGATTGAACAACCATGGAGACATGACACATCCCTGTTTCAGTCCGACCTTCAAGTAGAAAAATTCACTCAGTTCACTATCCACACGCACTGCAGCCATAGCACCATCATACATACTCTTCACAGCATTCAACAACTTCCCATCTACTCCATATATTCTTAATACTTTCCACAATCCTTGTCTATCCACCCTGTCATACGCTTTCTCCAAATCCATGAAGGCCGCATACAACTTCTTTCCCTTCTCTAGAAACTTTTCCACTGAAGATCTAAGAGTGAATATCTGAACTACATAGCTTCTTCCCTTCCTAAAACCTCCCTGTTCTTCTCCAACTAATTCCTCTGTTTTTTCCCTAACTCCATCAATAAGTATCCTACCACATTTTTTTCCTATTACACTAAGAAAACAAATGCCTCTATGATTACAACACACTTCCTTTTCCCCTTTTCCTTTGTACAGAGGAATAATTATACCTGACTACCAATCCTCTGGAGCTCTACCTTCCTCACAGGCCAATCTGCACGTCTTCCACATCTAGTCTACTACTACCTTTCCCCGTGCTTCAGCATTTCACCACACACTCCATCAATTCCTGGGGCTTTCCCCATTTTGACTTTCTTCAGTGCTTTCATCATACTGATTTCTTCCTCTTTTCTCACATCCCTTCTTCTCCCAGCCATTCCCCAGCCACTTATACTCGCATTACTTTCATTCTCTATGTTCAGTAATTCCTTAAAGTGTTCTCTCCACCTGTTCACATTGTCTCCCTTCTCCACTAGTAATTTACCATATATATATATACCTAGGCTGCTTCCTCCAAGGAAAGGGAGGTACCCGAGACAGGACGACACACTCCCCATTTACTCATCCATTCAAACACACTCATTCGCATCTTTGCCCCAAAGGGGAGAACGGACAGATCTTCACCGTACCACACCGCACAAGGGTCAACTGCGCAATGCAATCAGTGACATCCGCAGCAGGGCCCGACAGCAGAACTGGTTTACCCCTGCCACATCATAACAGACCCATCCCCTTACCCGCACCTGACCTGACTAGCTGATCAGACCAAATGCGGGAGAATATCCCCTCAGGGCTGCGTCATCACTTATTCATTCACAATTTCTCTCCATTTATTTCTGTCACGCACAGCCACTCTTCCTTGCTCAACAGACATCCCTCTCGCATCCAACGCTCTCTTCACACTGTCCATCCATCCTATTCGTGGTCTTCCTCTCAGCCTTACACCTCTCACATCAGATCTAGTTATCTTTTTCACCAATCGCTCATTATCCATTCTCTCCATATGCCCAAACCATTGCAACACCCACTGCTCAACTCTACCAGCCATCTCCCGAACAACTCCAGTTCTCCTTCGCACTTCATCATTTCACACCCGATCCATACGCGTCACTCCACACATACTCCTCAGACACCTCATCTCCATTACATTCAAACTTTTCCTCTCTGCTACACCCATATTCCATGTTTCAGCCCCATATAATGCAGTCGGTACCACAACACCCTCATACAGCCTTCTCTTTACATCCATTCTAAGCGAACGACATTTAAACACTTTTTTCATTCCTCCCAGCACCTTTCCTACTTCATTTATTCTAAACTTCACTTCTGCATCTATTCTTCCATCCACAGCAACACGTGACCCTAGATATTTAAAACAATCTACCTCCTCAAGCAACTCACCATTCAAAACTATATTCATCCCCCTACCATCTATCAACCCCGTACACTTCAACACTTTACTCTTATTCTCATTTACTTTCAATTTCCTCCTTTCACACACCCTTCCAAACTCCTCTACCAACTGTTTCAATCTCTCCTCTGAATCAGTCACCAGTGCAGTATCATCTGCAAACAGCAGCTGCTTCAGATTCCACTCTCCACCATCAACATTCACCAGACTCAGACCTCCACCTAAAACTCTTGCATTCACCTCCCTTACAACACCATCCATGTAAATATTAAACAACCATGGCGACATCACACATCCCTGTCGCAGCCTCACTCTCACGGGAAACCAATCACTCACAGCATTTCCCACTCTTACACACGCTCTACTATTTACATAAAAACTTTTCACCCCTTTTAGTAACCTACCATCAAGTCCATACAATCTTAAAACAATCCACAAAGCCTCCCTATCAATTCTATCATACGCTTTCTCTCTCTCTCTCTCTCTATGTATATATATATATATATATATATATATATATATAATATATATATATATATATATATATATATATATATATATATATATATATATATATATATATATATATATATATATATATATATATATATATATATATATATATATATATATATATATATATATATATATATATATATATATATATATATATATTTACAAGAAAGAGGGGACCAAAGGCCAGGAGCCCGCAAACCGTTCCTTCCAAGAAAAACCACAACCAATACAAAAGAGAGCCAAATTCAAGATCCGTTCATTTCAAGATGTCTGGACACACGGCGTTTGAAAGACTGGAGATCATAGGAAATAGGAAATACAGACTGAGGGAGACAGTGCCAGAGTTGACCTGTTGCATAAATGAAGGACTAGGAGTAACGGTTAACTCTTGCATTAGAAAGTTGGACAGAAAAGGGATGAGAATTTGTTGCTTGACGGGTGCTACGCACCTGTCGTAGAGGTGAAGGAATGCAAGCAAACAGTTCAGAGGAGCATTGACCGTTGAAGTAACGATGGAAAAGAGATAAAGATGCAACAGCGCGGCAAAGAGACAGAGGTTGAAGGGAGCCAGTAGGAGGAGGAGAGTTGATGAGACGAAAAGCCTTTGACTCCACCCTATTAAGAAGAGCTGTATGTGGGGAGCCGCCCCACACATGAGAGTTGTACTCTAACCAGAGGCGAATAAAACCCATGTATATAGTCAACAACTGTGCAGGGGTAAAGAAGGTACGGAGTCGGCTTAGCACACCTAATCTCTTGGAAGCAGATTTTACAAGAGATGCAATATGATTTTTCTAAGATAAGTCCCGAGTGAATGAAACTCCAAGCATGTTCAAGGATGATGCAGGATTGAGCTGGATATTACTAAACCTTAGAGGGTACTCCTGTGGAAGATTTTGTCTGGTTGATAGATGTAAAAACTGAGTTTTTGATGCATTCAAAACAACCAGATTATTTTTACCCGTCAGAGATACAAGCCAAGTCAGACATTAGGTGTGCCATAGCCTCATCCCTTGTTTGCTGAAGTAATTGCTGAGATGGACGTTGCGGAAACCGAATGGAAAGGTGAAGGGTGGAATCACAAGCATACGAGTGGATAGGGTTAGATGTACAGCTTAAAAAGTCATTGATGAATAAAAGGAAGAGAGATGGTGATAGAACAGAGCCCTGAGGAACACCACTGTTGATAGATCTAGGAGAAGAACGATGGCCGTTTACAACAGCGGCTATAGAACGACCAGAAAGGAAGCTAGAGATGAAGGCACAGATAGAAGGGTAGAAACCTTAAGAGGGCAGTTTGGAAATTAAAGATTTATGCCAGACTTGATCGAAAGCCTTTGAGATGTCAAGTGCAATGGCAAAGCTTTCGCCAAAGTCCCAAAAGGAGGATGACCAGGAGTCTGAAATGTAGGTGAGAAGATCGCCAGTGGAATGTCCCTGATGGAACCCATACTGACGATCAGAAAGAAGGTTGTGACAGGAAAGATGCTTTAAAATTTTTCTATTAAGAACTGACTCGAAAACTTATGAAACATAAGATGTTAAAGCAATTGGACGATAGTTAGAGGGTTGGGAACGGTCACCCTTTTTTGGGACTGGCTGAATGAGAGCAAACTTCCAGCAAGAAGGAAAGGTACAAGTTGACAGACAAAGGCGAAAGAGTTTACCTAGGCAGGGTGTCAGCACTGATGCACAGTTCTTGATTACAACAGGAGAAAATACATCAGGTGAAGAAATTTTAATGTCAGTCATAAGGAAGTCTGAGGGAGGAAGTGATGGAGGAACAGCACCAGATTCGTCTAAGATGTAATTGGAGGAGAAAGTCTGAGCGTAGAGCTCTGCTTTATCAGTAGAAGAAATAGCTTCAGAGCCATCAGAATAGAAAAGAGGAGGGAAGGATGATGAGGTAAAGTTGTTAGAAAGGTTTTTGGCAAGGTGCCAGAAGGAGCTGGAAGAATTCGAGTTGGAGAGTTGAGAGCACTTAGTATGGATGAAATTATTTTTAGCAGTGTGAAGAACAGACTTAGCATGATTCGGGGCAGAAACATAAACAAGATGTGATTCAGGGGTGGGTTGGCTCTGGTACCTTTTATAAGCCGTCTCCTTGTTGCAGACAACATTAAAACAAGCGTGATTAAACCAAGGCTTTCTTGCATTAGGCAAAGGATACGGGAGAGCACTGTATGCTTCCGTGCCCGAGAGAATAACCTCTGTAATGCTCAAGGCACATTCAGATGGCTCCCGGCCATGGAAGCAATAATCATTCCAGGGAAAATCAAAGAAGTACTGTCTGAGAGCCTCCCAATCTGCAGCTCCAAAGTGCCACAGACGACGTTTCTTTGGAGGGTCCACAGGCCGTACCGGGGCGATAGGACAGGTTAAGGTAATAAGGCTGTGATCGGAGGAGCCCAACGGAAAGGAAAGATTAACAGTGTAAGCGGAAGGTTTTGTTGTAAGGAAGAGGTCAGGTATGTTGGAGCTCTCTCCAAGGCGGTCAGGGATACGGGTAAGGTGCTGTACAAGCTGCTCTAGGTCATTAAGGATAGAAAAGATGTTGGCTTGTTCACCAGGTGGATATATATAGATAGATAGATAGATAGATAGATAGATAGACAGATAAATAGACAGGGTACACAAAAGCCACGTTGTTTGTTTGTATGTTTGTCCTTTAATCACCCCTAAACCAAGGGCCAGAGACCCTCTGACTCACATATATTCTGAATCAAGGCGACCCAAGGATGGTTTTTAGGGGGTCAAAATTCAGCTCTGGGCCATCGGAGGTCACCGGTAGTGTTCGCCTTATTGGCCCGGGCAACGCTGGGTACCCTTGCAGCCTATATATATATTTTTTTTTTTTTTTAGCGTGGAGACTCACATGACCTCCATTTCGGTAGGCTATGTGAGGCTGACCTTCGACGTCAATGAGGTCGACGGTCGGGGGTCATTTGAGGTCACCGGTAATAGCAAATAAAGGAGCACAAATACTGTGTTAGTCTGCCAAAGCTGAGATAGAAAGCTCCTGGACCTCTTAGAATACCTCTTCAAAAGCATAAGAGGTACAGGGTCTTTCTGGAGTAGTAAGAAAAAGTTGACTAAAACAAATAGGGTTAGAGTGTTCGCCTCTTTGGCCCGGCAATGCCTGGTACCCTTGCTAGTATATATATACATACATACGTATATTTATAGATGGATAGATAGATAGATAGATAGATATAGATATATAGATATGTGTGTGTGTGTGTGTGTGTGTGTGTGTGTGTGTGTGTGTGTGTGTGTGTGTGTGTGTGCGTTTAATTTCTCAGCTCTCCTTGTCTCCATATAAGGAGATAGAGTTCTGTGCTGCAATTTCCTTATATACTTCTGTCATTAGAAAGCAACTATTAACAACTTCACTGGGAAGGAAATGGACAGAGAAGTGCGGTGTGAAAGATAAGAAATAACAAACTGGGGCTTATGAAAAGGTACACAGAAATGGTAATGACAGAAGGAAGCAGGAAAGGGTGAGGAATCGAAGAAGGAGAAAGAAGGAAAATGAAAGAAGAAAGAGAAAAAGGGACGAGAAGGAATGGTGGAGAATGAGGGAGCAAGAGGAGGAAGGGAAATCGGGAGGAAAGGAAGGTAAAGGCAGAATGGAGAGAAGGAAAAGAAAAGAGTACGAAGAGAGATGAGGAGGAAGAGAGGAGAGGGAAGGGAGAGGAGGAGGAGGAGGATAGAAGGAAAAGGGGGAAGAGAAGAGAGAGAAGAAAGGGAGAGAATGAGGAAGGAGAGAATGAAACGAGAGAAGGTTAAGGAGCAGGGAGGAAGGAGGTGAAGGAAAGAAGAGTAGGAGGGATGAGGAGAAGGTAAGGGAAATGAAAAGGAATAAAAATAAAGGAGTGAAAAGAGAGGAAAAAGAAAAGAGTGGAAGTAAGAGGCGGTGATTGGAGGTAAGGATTCGGAGGAGAAAGGAAAGAAAAGAAGGAAGCAAAATAAGAGGAGGAAGGAAAGGGAATGAAGATAGGAGGGAGGAGAAAGGAGGGAAGGGAGGGGCAGAGTCCTCACCAACACTCCTCTTCCTGTCATTGTTTTCACTTATCACCCTTCCTCCATCTTACTCTCCCTCCCTCCCACCTCTTCCCTCCCCCCCCCTTCCTGCATCTTACTCTCCCTTTCTCCCACCCTCCTTCCCTCCCTTTCTGCCCTCTCCTTCTCTTCCTCTCTGCCCTTACCTTTTCTCCCTCTTTCCCTTCCTTCCTACATCTTACTCCCTCCCCCCTCCCTTCCTTCGTCTTACTCTTCTTCCCTCGTTCCTTGACTCTCTCCTGCCTTCCTCCCTCCCTCTCCCCCTCA
>NC_137017.1:17511550-17594050 GCF_032717465.1 Coenobita brevimanus
TCTATCAGTTAACCAATCCATCCATCCTCCAGTTCACGGTTCCATCCACTGATCTATTTATCCATCCATCCATTCATCATTCAGCTGCTTTTTCCACCCATCCATCCATTCATCCTGCTGTCCCTCCATCTCTCCATTCATCCATCCATCGATCCATCTACCAATCCATCATTCTATTCTTATACCCGTCCAACCATCCATCCATATACCCATTTATCCATCAATCTATCTATCAGTCCATCCACCAATCCACCTACCCATGTGTCCATATTACCACCCACCAGCTTATCTGCTCATCAATCCACCCAGCCACCAGTCAGTCCGTCCTCCAGAATAACACTGCCTCAGAAACATTCTACTGAGTAATGTGGTCGTGTATGATGTTCTGTATTGCACAAGAGTTCCTGTCTATCAATCCTTCCATCGGTCTTCCCATCCACTCATCACTCCATCCATCCATCCATTCTGATACCCATCCATCCACTCTGCCATCCATCCATCCATCCATTAATCCAACCGTCCATTCACCCACCAGTCAGTCAGTCAGTCCATTCATATATATAACCATCCACCCTTCAGTCCATCCACCCAGCAGCTCATCCATTCCATCCATCCATCCATCCATCTTTATATATAACCACCCACCCGTCAGTCCATCCACCCAGCAACTCATCCATTCCACCCATCCATCCGCCAGGCTAAAATGTTCCACCAAAACTGTAATGTGGTCTTGTCTGGTGCTGAATATTTCACCCTGAGCACCCACCTTCATTAATCACACACACACCTATAATCAGCTATGCAATTAGCCTCTCTAGAGGTTGAATAATACCTCGTTCTGCCTCTTCTTCTTCTCCTCTATAATCATCGTCACCTGCGTCTGTTGAGTAGTATCAGTCATAAAATTTTTCCACATTGTTTTTTACTTTTCCTCTTTTCAGGTTCTTTTATTTTTCTTGCTTCTTTTTGATCTGTTTTAGTCAATAGCTCTCTGCCCATTTTTTCCTTTGGTTAATTTCTTCCATTCTCCCTTACTTTCCAGCCATCATTCATCATCCATTTTTTTCCAGTCCATAGCGAGTGTAGGAGCCTGGAGCTAGACTTTTCATTCCAGACTTTGAAGGCAAGGGACCCAAGTGTTGACCTTGGGAGAGATGATGTAAACAATAAACACCAACCACTCCTCGGATTTTAACCTTTTGCCCCACATCCGGCTGGCGAGCGTTAACCCATCAGACGATCAGGCGTCAGCTTGCTAGTTACTGTGTGTCATTATCTCTCAACGTCGCACATAGTTTCCTGGGTTATATGCAATAATTTAGGTGTCACTCAGTGCAATGTCGTCTAAAGATACCATTACATTGAGTGGATAGTGGGCGTCCCTTATCCCCCTCCCCCATATATTTTGTCCTTCCTTCCTTTCTCATCGTCATTGCCTTTCTTATATTCCTTCTCTCAACTCATCCACTTCTTAACATCCTTCGTTCTTTCCTCATCCCTTTTCCTCCTTTCTTCCCTTGCCTCGTATTTCTTTCGTTTTTTCCTAACCGTCTAGCGTTATTACTTGCTTCCCTTCTCCCACTCTCATTTCGTTGCTTCTTCCTTCCTTCCTTCCTTTTATTCCTCTCTTTTCATTTCTCTCATTTTATCCTTCCATTCCTCTTGTGTTCGTCCACTTGTTCAGATCTTTCCGATTATTCATTCCTTTTTTTTTTTTTTTTTTTTTTCATTCTTTCTTTCCTCTGTATCCCGTCTTTCCTCCCCTTCCCTGCTCTCTACCACTTCTTTTTCCTGTCTCTTTATCCTTTCCCTTTCTTTCCAATCTGTATTATCTTTCCCATTTTCCTGCCCAACCCTTTGCTGCCGTGGACGCATCTGAGTGCTTTATTTAGACTGTATATACCTCATTCACCTTCACTTGGTCCAGATTATCATCCTTTTGCAGCTTATTTCACGTAGCTCAGAGGCAGAAAATAAGGCTCTACACTCTTTCCATAGCACTTCATCGTGGTTAACATCATGCGAGTATTCTAGTTTTAATCTCTTGTCATAAGTCAGTATTCAGAGATAGGGCGATGGCAATTTTACGCCATGTTAAAAAAAAAAAAAAAAAGGCATTTCACTGGGCGATTTCGTTCAGATGAGGGAAATCCTAGCAGTAAGAGGGTTAATTGTTACTGATTCTGTCTCTCCCTTCCTCCCTTCTTCGTCCAATTTTATCTCCTGTTTTCCTGCCTCAGCAATCTTCCTCCTTCCTTACTTCATTCTGTTCTTCTTTCGTCTTGCTTCCCTTTGTCTTCCTCCTTCCTTCCCCACTTTTACCTCTCCCCTTCCCCTCTTCCATCCCTCCATACATTCCTCTCTCTATACAGTATATACATCCCTCTTCCTCGTTCTGTCCCTCCATCCCAGTGTTAAATGCATGCCTCGCTCTCTCTCAGACTCTCCTTACTTCATTCATTCTATCCTTGTCTCCTGTTTTCGTCTCTCTCTCTCTCTCTCTCTCTCTCTCTCTCTCTCTCTCTCTCTCTCTCTCTCTCTCTCTCTCTCTCTCTCTCTCTTTCTCTCTCTCTCTCTCCTTGAGAGTGGAGTAATGAATCGTAGGAGATGTGTGTGTGTGTGTGTGTGTGTGTGTGTGTGTGTGTGTGTGTGTGTGTGTGTGTGTGTGTGTGAGTGTGTGTGTGTGTGTGTGTGTGTGTGTGTTCGGTTGTTTGGAACCACTCCTTAGACAGCTAATTCACCACCTCCCCGACCCTGTGTGCCTCACCATTTCGCTCTCTCACCCAGCTCACTCACTCCCAGCCTGCCCCACCCAGACTCACACTTCACACCTGCTTCACTTCAAACTTGCATCACCACTTCACACTGCCTCACCCAGATTTACTCACGCCCCTGTGTGTCACATTTCTAGACTATCCTTCCTTCACTGTCCTCTCTACATTCCCTGCCTCTTCCCTTGACCCAGCCTCGTTTCTTAAATTCCTCACCCTACCTGACCTGGCTCACGTAGTTCTCCTCGAGCACTTGACAGTTCGCTCTACCTTGCTTCCCTCCAAACCCTGCTTCCCCTTCATCCTTCCCTCATTCTCCCTCCTCAACCCTACCTCACCCAGCCTCCTCTCTCCTCACCCACTCAGCTCAACACTCCTTGATATTTTACAAAGAAATCTCAGCATCACACCATAGACCTTAATGTGATATATCTATAATTTCAACTCTCTCTCTCATATATATATATATATATATATATATATATATATATATATATATATATATATATATATATATATATATATATATATATATATATATATATATATATATATATATATATATATATATATATATATATAATTAGAGAGAGACAGACACACAGTCAGACAGACAGACAGAGACAGAGACAGAGAGAATTCTGAAGATCAATGGTTTCCCTCATCTGAATGCAATTGTCTGGTTGTACTCAGAATAAAATTGTTAGCTGAAGCCGTTCCCTCTAAAAGGTTAACCCAAGCTGAAGATTTCTATACTTCCCCACCTCTTCATTGCTTAGTGACTGTTTATATGCTTACAAATCTGCACGTAATTCTACAGTGATGGCAACTTAATTAAATGTGAACATCCTGCGTACCTACTAAACTGAAGGACTCTGAATATGCTTTCGTACATCCTAACCTGAGCGACTGTATTTAAGCTAACAAAGCGCCTGCTCTGATCGACTGTAAATATTTTTGCGTACTTCCAACTGTATACAACCATGAAAATTTTAGCATCTCCTAACTTGAAGACTGTAAATATTCTTAAGCACTTTCCAGCAACACTACAGGCTTGTAACTCGCACGACGCGATATTATTACGCAGTGTTCGCGGAGGAGTGAGTAGGTGGTAACTCCGCGTTGTGTTGCGGTGACGACGACTGACCTTGCTCTTCATCTGCACTCATATTAGGCTCACTTCGCTGATTCTGTATTTTTTAATGTTTTCTTTATCACTGTTCTTTTTACTGTTCTTTTTCTCTTGTGTTGCTGATGTTTTGTTGTTGTTTATTTGTTTTCAGTGCTGTTTTGGTGATTTGTTTTTGTTGTGCATGAGGACGATGATGTTGGTGTTGCTGTCAGTGTTTATTAGTATTGTCTGTCGTTCTAGTGTATTTGTTACTGACATGGATTAGTGTGTGTGTGTGTGTGTGTGTGTGTGTGTGTGTGTGTCTTATAGTTGCGCCTAAGACTGTTAATAGCGTTGTAAGTGTTACTGACGTTGTTTTGAGTATTTCTGACACTATTATTGTGTGTGTGTGTGTGTGTGTGTGTGTGTGTGTGTGTGTGTGTGTGTGTGTGTGTTTTGTGGTTGCTCGTAAGACTGTTAATAGCGTTTTAAGTATTACTGACGTTGCTTTGAACATTTCTGACTTTATTATTGTTTGTTTGTTTGTGTGTGTGTGTGTGTGTGTGTGTGTGTGTGTGTGTGTGTGTGTGTGTGTGTGTGTGTGTATTTTCCTTGACGTTATGTGGATCCTGCCTGACGTTATTATTTGTAGATGTATTTGATGTTACTCTTACCGACTTCATTGCAACAACGCAGTATCCTGGTTATAAGCTTTCAAACTACTGTACGTAGTTTTACTCATTTTAGTAAAGGCCTCTCGTGCTGAAAAGATTAATGAAGGAAATATTAAACCCCTCCCTTTTGAAAAGTCCGTCGTAATATAAATAAATTTGTTAGAAGTTAGCGAGAGTATAATGAAGATTTCGTTCTTGGGTTGAAGGGGCTAAGGGTTGAAGGGCCTTGTGCCTCTTACAGAACGCTATGGGTTCCCTCTATGGTATGTACAGCCAGGGACAAAAGTTGGCCTACGATCCCACTGCGTCACTTAGCACTTAGGTCGGGTCCTTTACTCTCCTCCCAGACACATCATATCAAGGGAACCTCTACGGGATGTGTGGACACAGAAACACATCAAGGATTTCTCACGTAAGCAGAGGGCAGCGAGAAACAGAAATGTTGGAATATTTGGCAGAGTCATATGTCTAACTGTGAATGTCCCTCGCTTTAGCTACAACACCACCACCAACACTTTCTTTCTTTCCGCTCGAGCCCTCTGCAAGTTGTTGTGGCAATTGTTTTCCACAGTGCTGTTGTGGTGGTTGTGCCGCTATACCCTTACAAAATCGCGCCCTGTCCCCCTCTGCCTACATGCGTACGGGTCTCGATTTTAGTTGCCGTAATACCATCAGCAACAACTTTCTTTTGTGTGGGTCCCTCTGGAAGTTGGTGGTGTCCCCTCCCAGGCGCCCTACCTCTCAGCTGCACACCAGCCTGGCTAACTTCTGCTGCTGGGGGAAGAGAGAGGCAAAAGATGAGAGCTGGGAGGGGAGACGAAGGAAGGATTGGGAGAGAAAGGAAGGGAAAGAGACAGACGGGATGGAGGCAGAGTTGAAAAAGGAAGAGAGAAGAGAGGGTGAAATGAACCTTTTAGAGGAAAGGGAATTCCCTTAGCTGAAAAGAATCGTCTGGCAAGTGTTGGAAAATGTCTAAGTGAGGATCTGCCCTCTAAAGAGCTGAGAGAGAGAGAGAGAGAGAGAGAGAGAGAGAGAGAGAGAGAGAGAGAGAGAGAGAGAGAGAGAGAGACGGACAAACAGACAGACAGACAGACAGGCAGGGAGAAAGAGAGAGAGAGAGAGAGAGAGAGAGAGAGAGAGAGAGAGAGAGACGGACAAACAGACAGACAGACAGACAGGCAGGGGGAGAGAGAGAGAGAGAGAGACAAACAGATAGACAGACAGACAGACAGGCAGGGAGAGAGAGAGAGAGAGAGAGAGAGAGAGAGAGAGAGAATCAGAAAGGAGAATGGGACTGTGAGAAGAGGGGGAGTGAAAGAAGAGAAAGGGAAAAAAATAAAAATCGAGAATGGAAACGTAGAGAGGGAGAGAAGAAGAGTAAAAAGAAGAAGAGGCGAGAAGAGTTGAGAGGAAGGGAAAGAGGGGAGCAAGAAGGAATAAAAAATAGATGGGAAAAGTAAGAACTGCGGAGAGAGAGAGAGAGAGAGAGAGAGAGAGAGAGAGAGAGAGAGAGAGAGGCATTTCCTACCTTTGTGACCTTTCTACTCCGCTGCTCTCCACCTCGTTACTTCTCAGTTGTTCTTTCTATATCTTTACATTATTATTTTTATTATTACCAGTCGCGATAGCGAAGCTGGTAATATTATCAAGTTGTCTGTGTGTGTGTCTGTTAGCACGATAACTTCGCAACCGTTCGAGATATCACAAAATTTTACGGGTGTTATAGTAGGGAAAAAAATCAATCATGACTTCGAAATTGGTGAAAGTAGGTCAAGGTCTTTGTGTTTATTACCACGATAACTTCGCAACCGCTCAAGATATCATCACAAAATTTTACAGGTGATTAGTAGGAATGAATATCTCCTACGAGTTCGAAATAGGTGAAAGTAGGTCAAAGTCAAGGTCACATTCCGAGCTGCGTTAGATATGTATCGGCTCGCTGCTGATGTGATTCTCCCCTTGGGGGGGCCTCTAGTTATCGCCCGCCTTTAGAAGGCGGAGCATTAATGTTTTTTGCCTGCCTCTGTGTGTGTGTGTGTGTGTGTGTGTGTGTGTGTGTGTGTGTGTGTGTGTGTGTGTGTGTGTGTGTGTGTGTGTGTGTGTGTGTGTGTATCTTTTCCATTATATCTCATGAACGGCTTGAGCTTTCAACATGAAACCTTCAGGGTATCAAGACATGGCCAAAATCTTGGCCTAGTTCGAAAATGGGCACTCGAGGTCAAGGTCAAGGTAACCTAAATGGCTAACAAAGGTCAACTAGTTTTTATCACCCACCTTTAGCACCATTATATCACATGAACTGCTTGAGCTATCAACATGAGAACGTTACGGTATCAAGATATGGCCTAATTCTTGGGCTTGGCCAAAAGCATATTCTGACGGGTGATTAGCATTCGGCCCCGATTGCTTTTCTTTCGTTATTTTTATTATTATTATTATTATTATTATTATTATTATTATTATTATTATTATTATCAATTATTATCAATTATTATTATTATTATTATTATTATTATTATTATTATTATAAATATTATTAATTATTATTATTATTATTATTATTATTATTATTATTGTTATTGTTGTTGTTGTTGTTTTTACTATTACTACTACTACTACTGCTACTACTACTACTATTACTACTGCTACTACTACTACTATTACTACTGCTACTACTTCTGCAACAACAACTACTACTACTACAACAACAACAACTCCTCCTACTACTACTACTATCTCTTTCTCACCTGTTTTTCCTCCGTCTCTGTCATCAGATACTTTTTGCGTTGTTCATTTACTCTGTCGCTGCTCACCACCTTTTTTTTCATCATGCTGCACTCACGGATTTATTTATTTATTTTTGTGGGAGCGTGGTGGACGTACACGCCCCCCATTTTCGACACATCAGCTTTAACTTATAATAAACGAACTTATTGACCATAATTTATATAAACATAATAGTGAATTTGAGTTTGCCAATATTATTGTATTGTTTTGATTGATACAAGTAACGTAATAGTGCATTTTCACTTAGTAATAATTTAAGTGCACTAAGTAATAATTGTGCTTGGAATCACGCCCTAACTTTTCCAAAATGCTGGATCCGACCCTATACTGTGGCATAGTTCCTGCCGTCATCACCGACTTCTGATCCCATTCTCCTTAATAACTTCTGAGCGTGACCAAAGAACGTTTAAACTGAGAGAGAGAGAGAGAGAGAGAGAGAGAGAGAGAGAGAGAGAGAGAGAGAGAGAGAGAGAGAGAGAGAGAGAGAGAACCTTCAGAAAGTGCTAAGGGAACTGAGCGCAAAGCAACGTTAGAAACTTACAAAACTGGAAGTTACATTTAGACAGAACATTTACCAAGTCAAAATTTAATTTTCTGTCTGTCTGTATATCTATCTATCTGTCTATCTTTTTATATATTTATCTATCACTTTATCCCTCCATCTATCTATCTATTTCTCCATCTATCTATCAGTCTATCTATCTATCTATCTATATATTATAATAGCTGTCTGAGGCATCTGACAACAAACCCTTTTCTGTATCCTCCTACTTTCTCTATACTCATTTCAAAGCCAAAGTGGCTGTTGTGTATATATACACAACGACTTATCTTGCTCTCGTGTTCCTGAACTCGATTCTTCTGAATTCTCTACACTCTGGATTCGGCTTTCCTGTCATTCTCTGACTAAATATATCTGCCCTGTTTACTTATCCCCTAATTCGACTGACTACCAAAAATTCTTCAACTATCTTACTTCTATGATGGAACACATTCTATCCATTTGTTCTTTCTCTTCCATTCTATGAGATTTCAATGTTCATCACCACCTTTGGCTCTCCTCTCCTTTCACGGATCCACCTGGTGAACAAGCCTACACCTTTTCTATCCTTGATGACCTAGAGCAGCTTGTACAGCACCCTCCCCGTATCCCTGCCTGCCTTGGAGAGAGCTCCAACATACTTGACCACTTCCTTACAACTAATCCTTCCGCTTACACTGTTAATCTTTTCTCTCCGTTGGGCTCCTCCGATCACAACCTTATCACCTCAACTTGTCCTATCGCCCCGGTAAGGCTTGTGGACCCTCCAAAGAAACGTCGTCTGTGGCACTTTGGAGCTGCAAACTGGGAGGCCCGCAGACAGTACTTCTTTGATTTTCCCTGGAATGATTATTGCTTCCATAGCCGGGAGCCATCAGGGTGTGCCTTGCGCATTAGGGAGGTTATTCTCTCGGGCATGGAAGAATACATCCCTTTCTCATATCCTTTGCCTAATGCAAGAAAGCCTTGGTTTAATCACGCTTGTTCTAATGCTGTCCGCAACAAGGAGACGGCTTATAAAAGGTACCGGAGCCAACCCATCCCTGAGTCACATCTTTTATACGTTTCTGCCCAGAATCATGCTAAGTTTGTTCTTCACACTGCTAAAAATAATTTTATCCGTACTAAATGCTCTCAACTCTCCAACTCGAATTCTTTCCGCTCCTTCTGGCACTTTGCCAAGAACCTTTCTAACAACTTTACCTCATCATCATTCCCTCCTCTTTTCTACTCTGATGGTTCTGTAGCTATTTCTGCTACTGATAAAGCAGATCTCTTCGCTCAGACTATCTCCTCCAAATCCACCTTAGACGATTCCGGTGCTATTCCTCCATTACTTCCCCCCTCCGACTTCCTCATGGCTGACATTAAAATTTCTTCAGCTGATGTATTTTCTGCCATCACAGGCCTCAATACTAACAAGGCATATGGGCCTGATGGGGTCCCTCCTGTTGTTCTCAGGATCTGAGCTTTTCTGCCTACACCCTGCCTAGGCAAACTCTATTGCCTTTGTCTGTCAATTTGCACCGCTCCTTCTTGCTGGAAGTTTGCTCTCATTCAGCCAGTCCCAAAGAAGGGTGACCATTCCCAACCCTCTAACTATCGTCCAATTGCTTTAACATCTTGTATTTCAAAAGCTTTCGAGTTAGTTCTTAATAGAAAAATCTTAAAGCATCTTTCCTATCACAACCTTCTTTCTGATCGTCAGTATGGCGATCTTCTCACCTACATTTCAGACTCCTGGTCATCCTCCTTTTGGGACTTTGGCGAAAGCTTTGCCATTGCAGTTGACATCTCAAAGGCTTTCAATCGAGTCTGGCATAAATCTTTAATTTCCAAACTGCCCTCTTACGGTTTCTATCCCTCTATCTGTGCCTTCATCTCTAGCTTCCTTTCTGGTCGTTCTATAGCCGCTGTTGTAGACGGCCATCATTCTTCTAGATCTGTCAACAGTGGTGTTCCTCAGGGCTCTGTCCTATCACCAACTCTCTTCCTTTTATTCATCAATGACCTTCCAATCCGTACATCTAACCCTATCCATTCATACTCTGATGAATCCACCCTTCACCTTTCCATTCGGTTTCCACAACATCCATCTCAGCAGTTACTTCAACAAACAAGGGATGAGGCTATGGCACACCTAATGTCTGACTTGGCTCGTATCTCTGACTGGGGTAAAAATAATATGGTTGTTCTTAATGCATCAAAGACTCAGTTCTTACACCTATCAACCCAACACAGTCTTCCACAGGTGTACCCATTAATGTTTAATAATATTCAGCTTAATCCTGCATCATCCTTGAACATGCTTGGGGTTTCATTTACTCGGGACTTGTCTTGGAAAGATCATATTACATCTCTTGTAAAATCTGCTTCTAAGAGATTAGGTGTGCTAAGCCGACTCCGCTCTTTCTTTACCCCTGCACAATTGTTGACTGTATACATGGGTTTTCTCCGCCCCTGTGTGGAGTACAACTCTCATGTGTGGGAAGGTTCCCCACATACAGCTCTTTTCAATAGGGTGGAGTCAAAGGCTTTTCGTCTCATTAACTCTCCTCCTCTTACTGACTCCCTTCAACCTCTGTCTCTTCGCCGCACTGTTGCATCTTTATCTCTTTTCTATCGCTACTTCAATGGTCACTACTCCTCTGAACTGTTGCATGTATTCCTCCACCTCTACGACGTGCACGTAGCACCCGTCTAGCAGCAAACTCTCATCCCTTTTCTGTCCACCTCTCTAATGCAAAAGTTAACCGTTACTCTCAGTGCTTCATTTATGCAATAGGTCAACTCTGGAACTGTCTTCCTCTGTCTGTATTTCCTGCTTCCTATGATCTCCAGTTTTTCAAACGCAGTGTGTCCAGGCATCTCGAAATTATTGGATCTTGAATTTGGCTCTCTCTTGTATTTTGTTTTTCTCTTGGAGGGAACAGCTATTGCGGGCTCGCGGCCTTTGCTTCCTTCTTCCTCACATAAATAAATAAATGGAGAGAGAGAGAGAGTGGTAGGTGGTGGCGACCATCATCCATTCAATGTGGTGCTGCCTACTACTTCCTCAGCCTTTATCATTCTTTTTCTGTGCCTGCCCTCCTCTCTTCCTATTTCTCCCATCTTTCCTGTCACTTCTTATTGCTTTTCTTTCCTTTACAGGTGGCTTTACATTGAGTGACAAGCCAAATGGTTTCCTGCTTGCCAGAAAACCATTTACAACGCTGGGTGGTAACCAGATAACCAAACCCTTCGTGCTCCCTATGTGTCAACAAGTGGGTTGGTGGAGGGTTAGTGCCCCTCCCCGTAAAACAAATAACTCAAAGTCAAATGACCATCCCTTACGGGATTATGGCGTCTGGCATATATATATATATATATATATATATATATATATATATATATATATATATATATATATATATATATATATATATATATATATATATATCCCAAACGGGATTGAGGCGTCTGGCAATATATATATATATATATATATATATATATATATATATATATATATTGCCAGACGCCTCAATCCCGTTTGGGGTGGCCACAAACAAATCGCCTCCAAGTCGCCCTGTCCCCCGCCATTTCACTGCCCTGCTCCCAACTCACACCCCCCTCTCTCATATACCTCTCCACCCCATCCCTCCATCTCATCCTCGGCCTCCTCCTCCCTCTTCCCCCCTCCACCTCACTCACATACACTCTCTTCGTCAGTCTTTCACCCTCCATCCTCTCCACATGGCCAAACCACCTCAGTGTGTTCCTCATAACGCTTCCTATCACATCCACATCCACACCACAACGCTCCTTTATATCCTCATTCGTCAGCCTGTCTCTCCACGTGACTCCACAGGCTCCTCTTAAATAACTCATTTCCACTGCTCTCACTCTTGACTTGTGTCCTTCCAACAATGTCCAAGCTTCACTTCCGTACGTGAGAGTTGGTATCACAATACTGTCATGTAGTAACTTTTTCACTTCCATGCTCACTTCCCTGTTTCTTATCACTGTTTTCAAGGAACCAGCAACCTTTCTTCCCTACTGTACCCTTTCAAGCACTTCACCCTCCAAACCTCCATCCTTACTCATCACACTACCCAAATACTTAAACGTACTCACATTTTCCAATTCCTCACCATCTAACCTCGCTGTACATTCACTAACTTCACCTCTCTCAAAGACCATCACTTTACTCTTCCCTACATATATATATATATATATATATATGTATACTAAGTAAGACATCCGCAGGCGATCTTGGACATCCCAGCTTCCAAAGAATAGAAAGAATGTGGTAAATACTCTCCCAGCCATAATCAATCACGGGTTTTCGATCCTCCTCAGGCCATCGTCAGGTACTTAAGTTGTCCTATATTCTCAGCAGTGACATGGAAAATATTAAAAACGAGGCCATCATTGAAAATCTAAAACCAGGTAAAGAAAAACAACATTCCTCCCAGTAGAAATGCTCAGAGGGAGAAACCAAGAACCCCTCATAGTAGACCCAAGTTTTTTACTCAAACCCCCAACATAAACAAAACCAAATCAACCTATATCTTCGAACACTTAACTCAAATCCCCCAGATTGAAGCAAACAAACCCAAACGACCTACATGTTCGAACAAAAAATCCTTTCTGTATTATTAGCTACGTTTACTTCATGTCTATAATTTTCTGTTAGTAATTTTTCTCCTAGTAATGTATCAGCTGAATTGTTGAATTTAGTTACCACCTGAAAATCATTATAACAGAAAGGGTGGTCGTGAGTTAATGAATGCTCTCCAACAGCTGAAAATGCCATCTGATGCAAATATTGGCCTGTTCTGTAGCTCATTTCCATATGTTCAGATATTCTTATTTTGAATGAACGACTTGCACATCCCATATACCCAGCCATACATCTAGGACATGTAAATATGTAAACAGCATCTGAACATACAGGAGTAGGTACCATGTCTTTGTGACTGAAAAAATTCATTATCTTAAAGTCATTAATGAGTATAATCTTAAAATTTGCATAGCTAGTTTTAGTATAGAAAGGCATTTTAACATATTTAAGCATTTCTTTTTTTTACCTCAAAGCATACATATTTATTTTGTAAATTGGTAGAGAGGAAAGACTTTTAACATTTTTCAGATATGTGAATCTGATAATCAGTGTTCAGAAAATAATCCCTGAGTTTTAGAAATTCTTCGTGCAAATTGATATAATTGGGACAAATATTATATGCTCTTTTCAAAAAAGTTCTAACTGAAAACTGATTTGGTATATCAAAGGACAACAGCTACACCAATTTAAGCCTTGATCTGTAAAACTTTGTTTTCTCTATACCCCTGTTCCCAGTCCTTCATTACTTTTAACAGTTTTTATACCTGACCACCGCAGTTGCATACAGGATGAGTCGTAAGTTTTTCACCATTCTTATGGCTGTAAATTCCCCCCTTAAAAAAAAAAAAAAAAAAAAAAAAAAAAGCGGCAGCAGACTTATATGGCCCACCACATTTTCACTTTACCTCTACAGTATTACTTCTTGTCATCTGGTAATCTTGTAAAGTTAACTTTGCAAGCAAGGATCGAATCTCTTGGAAGTGACTGGAATTTTATCCGTCATGTAATGATACCAGGAGCGTGGGATGACCTCATCTTAAAATGTTGTGGATGATGGTAGCCAAGTTTGGGGTCCCCACGCCCTAAAGGAGGTTGTATGAGACTGCTTACTGTTATGCTACCACTATAACAGAATGCACTCCAACAGCTGCATTAGTTTCCCAGAATCGAACTTAACACTTTGAAATACTAGTTGGCAATTTTGAACAGAACAACTATAAATCAGACCTAACAAAATAAATCAATAAGTGACGTATGAGAGAAATTCACTAAACAGGAACAGCTGCATTGAGGAAGTCCTAATTGCATAAATTTGTTAGGTCGTTCATCACTCGCGTTCAGTCATAGTCATATGTCAGTATTGACAACAAACTGACCATTTTAGGCCGTAATGGCAGAGTGTTTCAACACTCTCCTCGCTTTGTCCTCTATGCAGAAACAGAAAACAGTTCATGATGATTTCGCTCGTGAAACGAAGATTTCTTGCTTCAGCAAAAGACCAAGAGGCATGGGAATATTCTACTGACTCTTTCTCCGTAATGCAAATAAAAATCTTTATTACGTCAGGCAGTTGATCGTAAGTCCGTCTGTGAGTCCGAGCTCAGAACAACATTTTAAGCAACAATACCTACAGAATCAGTAATAACAAAACAACATGAAAGTATTACAGAAAACGAGACCAAACCAAAAACGAAGGAAAAAAAAAAATTAAAACAAACCAATAACTACAACAAACATTGAAGTAAAATATCTGCTCGTAATATCCTTTCCCCTCTCCTCTTGATCGGTCTTTTTCCTCGTATTATTCTCTTAAGTTTCCTTCTGTTTCATTCCTTGTTCTTCTCATCTCGATTATCTTCTTATCCTTCCCGGTCCTTTTTCTTCTTCCTTTTCACTTCACTCTTCCCCTCTTTTTCTCTAAACATCCTTTCCACTGTTCTTTCGATCAGTCTTCCTTCCTTTTTTCTCTTCTGTTTCCTCCCTCCCTATGTTTTCATTTCATTCCTCATTTCATCATATCACATCTCTTATCTTTTCCAGTGTGTTCTTATCTCTTTTTCACTCCACTCCTCCCTTCTCCTCTCCTCTCCTTCTTCCACTTCTCCACTGACATCTAATTGTCGTTCTCTTTACCTCCTGTTTACCTCATATTTACTTTTGTTGTCCTTGTTCATTATTATCCTCCTCCACACTCACAAAAGACAACCCCCTCCCCACCCTCTCGTACCCTTCCCCACCCACACCATCCTCTCCCCACCTTTTCCTTCTCCCTCCCCACTAACACCCACCCTTCCCCATCCTCTCCCACCCACAACCACCCCTTTCCACTCACATCCACCCTTCCTTACCCAATCCTAACCCCTCCCCACCCACACCTCACTCTTTCCATTTTTCTTGCTAATCATCGCTCTCCTCCACATAACAACACCCAACTAGTCCCCCAGCCTCCCCTTCCCCCTTCCCACAGTCCCCTTCCTCCCTCTTCATCACCTTCCCCCATCTGTCTCCCCCCTCCCTCCTCCCAGATTCAGGGCGAGGGGGCGGATCAAGTCAACTGTGACGACCCGGCCGAGAAATTGAGTGTTTATGTCCCTTTGTTGTTGTTGGTGGTGGTTCATGATGGCGGTGGTGATGGTGGTGGTGTGGTGGTAGTGATGGTGTTGGTGATGGTGGTTGATGATGGCGGTGGTGATGGTGTGGTGGTGTGGTGGTAGTGATGGTGTTGGAGATGGTGGTTGTGCAGGGGCGGATCAGATTTTAGGTACGAAGCTTCGATTTTGTTGTGGTGTACCATATAAGTAAATATACATAAATATACTAGTATGTAGAGAGAGAGAGAGAGAGAGAGAGAGAGAGAGAGATGGACAGATAGATAGGCAGATAGATAGATATTGATATAGTGGTGTAGTGGTTAGAAGGCCTCAGTGGAGGTGGCTGAGCATAATTTCTTTGCCCCACAGATAGACTGGAAGTTTGTTGATCATGTAAAGCCACCAGGAGAAGCAGGCCGGTCAACTACCCTGAAATGTACCAGATTACGATAGCCTTGCCTAGGACCCCTACGCGTACAAGAGGTAAAATAGAATTGCCTGTTACGTGTGACTTTTTTTTTTTTTTTTTTTTTTTTTTTGCTGCCAGCAGGTTAATTCTTATGAGGAGCAATTGGTGACTCCATCACCTGTTACTCATTCACCAGCACGAAGAGTATGTGCATAGCCTAATATAACAGGGCTTAAGCAACATGTATAAAAAAAAAAATTGTGTAATAACGGTAACTTGTTTCAGGAAATAACATACTCAGATATTTCGTATCAGTACAGTTGACTTCATGAACGACATAAGCAGTGATTAACTACTAGTGTCTAGAGTCTGGCTAATATTCAGTGTGTTTTAACATTGCCTTATACTTTATGAATACATTATGCTGAGTCTGAATGTATAATTATAAATTGAACTATCCATTAATATTAAAACATAACAAATGCTAAATCCATCATTGTCGTTTGATAAAGTCACTCTTACCCACAATTCAGTTTTTGTTCCCTTTCTTTGCTGTGTTTCGAGAGGAAAGTGTGATTCGTCCGAGCTCATGTTGTGGAAGTTAATGGTATTGCTGGTGATGGTGGTGGTAACAGTATGAGTGGGTCTTCTTTCCACAGTGTCATGAATTGTTCTGATGGAAGAAATGATACACGAATATTAAAATAATGTTTATATTTAAGATACGACAATTTGGGTCCTACTTGAACATTCTTCGGGTATAAATCTAAGTCGAGTCAAAGGTGCCGTGTTTTCTTGATAATACGATTTCAGAATAGGTCAAACATATCTTCCAGTACGGTAATTTTAGAGGTGATTACGAGCGAACGAGCGAATAGAGTGGGGCATGTTTACTCTCATTTAAGTTTGGAAATGTGCGGCCCTACCCAGCCCGGCCTGACCCGACCGTCACGCTATAATCAGAGGCTAATAACCTTACTCCCATCTGAAGCAGAGTTAAAATTCTTTCTGCATGTGATACATTCATTCAATAAATTTTGTAATCAACTAAAAATTCACCCATATAGGCGTATGAACCCCTTGGAATCTCGGGTTTTCCAATGGAGGGTATGTGTGTATTTGTGTATGTGAGAGAATGTCTTTCGTTCTATAGTAGCCGCAGCGAGAAATGAACGCTGTGGTGGGGCAGGCGGGATGACCTGGGATTCCCCCACTGTTGCCATATCCACATGTCACCGACCATAGAGGTAGGATGTCACCGACCATCGGCCACCGCTGCAGCCCCACTCCATGATCCTTACCCTGTGTCTCTGGCTTTCTCTTTCTCTCTCGGTTTCTATATAAACTGGTGTATTTCCGAAACTAATTATGAAATTATTATGACTTTTGTTCCACACCACCACTGAGGTAAAAATCAAGGAGAGTTTTCTGTATAAAGGTTTCCCCCCCCCCCTTGTCTGAGGGCAGGTCAGTTCTGGCGAGTGTATAATTATAGGTCAGGCGGAGGTATCGGCAAGGCCGCACTCCCCCGCTCATATGCCACATTTAGGAGGGGGGGGAAACCTTTATACAGAAAACTCTCCTTGATTTTTACCTCAGTGGTGGTGTGGAACAAAAGTCATAATAATTTCATAATTAGTTTCGGAAATACACCAGTTTATATAGAAACCGAGAGAGAAAGAGAAAGCCAGAGACACAGGGTAAGGATCATGGAGCGGGGCTGCAGCGGTGGCCGATGGTCGGTGACCTCCTACCTCTATGGTCGGTGACATGTGGATATGGCAACAGTGGGGGAATCCCAGGTCATCCCGCCTGCCCCACCACAGCGTTCATTTCTCGCTGCGGCTACTATAGTGTACTTTTCATTCCTCAGCTCCCATCATGAAGAAATATATCAGAGGGAAATGTGATAACACTGAGCTCGGTAGGTCGTTACGCTCTCACAATGCTCACTTTACTGGTATTTCATAACAGAATGGTAGTGATGGTGGCTAATGGTGGTAATGGTATAGTGATGGTGGCTAATGGTGGTAATGGTAGTGATGGTGGCTAATGGTGGTAATGGTAGTGATGGTGGCTAATGATGGTAATGGTAGTGATGGTGGCTAATGGTGGTAATGGTAGTGATGGTGGCTAATGATGGTAATGGTATAGTGATTGTGGCTAATGGTGGTAATGGTAGTGATTGTGGCTAATGGTGGTAATGGTGGTGATGGTGGCTAATGGTGGTAATGGTAGTGATGGTGGCTAATGGTGGTAATGGTAGTGATGGTGGCTAATGGTGGTAATGGTAGTGATGGTGGCTAATGGTGGTGATGGTGGTGAATAGTTGTAGAAACAGTTAAACCGTCAATCCTATTACTTTTATTTTCCACACTCACAGTGGTGGCCAAATTCAGTAACTCTCACAAACCGCGTCACTGTATTTTTTTGAGGGTTGAATTCTGGCAAGTTGAAACCATAGAGCATTATGAGCATCGCGCTTATGGGGGAAGATGTTTATGGGTGTGGTGTGTTGGTGATGTGTCTGGTGTGCATCTGGAGTATGTCTGAAGGATGTGTACAGATAAAGAACTCCTTTTGGGATGTATTAGGGTGATGAATACGATTGGAGTGGGTGCGGCTATCAGATATGTCCCAGCTTATCATACTTCCTTAAGATGTTGCTCACCATGGGGTTATACCTCTCAAGCTGGAGGGTTACCTGTGCCCTTCAGTTATCCGATTGCTACGTAAAGCTCTCCTAAGTCGAATAAAATCGTTTGGGAGCAACAAGAATAGAATATAAAAGTATTGATTAACATGAAGTTGAAGAGGTTAATGATTGATGTGATAGAAGGAAGGTACACACACACACACACACACACACACACACACACACAAGGAATAAAGCATGTGACCTGGCCATCTCCCCTACCCCCCGTGGTGTCCAGGGGGGGGGAGAGGCTGCCCTCTTGGTACTTGGGACGTGACAAGGTGGTGAGATTGGTTGTAGTGATGATGATGATGATGATGATGATGATGATGATGATAACAGTGCTGGTGAAATGTACTGATGGTAATGATGATGATAGTGCTGGTGAGACGTACTGGTGATGACGATGATGATAATAATGACAGCAGTGCTGGTGAGACGTAATGATGATGATGAGGATGAGGATGAGAATGATGACGAGACGTGATGATGATGATGATAATGATGATGGTGATGATGATAATGAGACATGATGATGATGATGATGATTATGAGACATGTTGATGATGATGATGAGGATGAGGATGAGAATGATGACGATACGTGATGATGATGATGATAATGATGATGATGATGATGATGATGATAATGAGACATGATGATGATGATGATGATGATGATGATGATTATGAGACATGTTGATGATGGTGATGAGGAGGAGGATGGCAATTTTTGTGAGACGTGATGATAATGATGATGATGGCAGTGCTGGTGGAACGTAATGATGATGATGATGATATTGGCAGTGCGGGTGAGACAACGATGATGATGCTGGAAGTGGTGAGGAGGACGTAAAGTTTGTAGTAAGGATGCTGTGACGTTCCGGTAGCAATTGATAGTGAATAACTGGCGGTTTGAAGAGGTGTAATTCTGATGGTAGTAATGCGATGGTTAGGTATGGTATTCGTGGTGAGGTTACGGTGGTGTTGGAAGTGGTTGTTTGGGGGCAAAGGTTGTGATGGTTGTGGTTGTGATTGGGGTAATAGTTGTGGAGGAGGTTATGAGGGTAGTAACGGTTGTGGTGTTGGTGGTGGTGGTGATTGTGGTGGGGGTTATGGTTGATGGTTGTGGTGGGGGTTATGGTTGATGGTTGTGGTTGGGATTATTGTTGATGGTTGTGGTGGGAGTTACGGTTGATGGTTGTGGTGGGGGTTATGGCTGAGGTTTTGGTGGGGGTTATGGTTGATGGTTGTGGTGGGAGTTACGGTTGATGGTTGTGGTGGGGGTTATGGCTGAGGTTTTGGTGGGGGTTATGGTTGATGGCTGTGGTGGGGGTTATGGTTGATGGTTGTGGTGGGGGTTATGGTTGATGGTTGTGGTGGGGGTTATGGTTGATGGTTGTGGTGGGGGTTATGGTTGATGGTTGTGGTGGGGGTTATGGTTGATGGTTGTGGTGGGGGTTATGGTTGATGGTCGTGGTGGGGGTTATGGTTGATGGTTGTGGTGGGGGTTATGGTTGATGGTTGTGGTGGGGGTTATGGTTGATGGTTGTGGTAGGGGTCATGGCTGAGGTTTTGGTGGGGGTCATGGTTGATGGTTGTGGTGGGGATTTTGGTTGTGGAGGTGCTGGTTGTAGTAGTGGTTATGATGGTGGTAATGGTAGTGGTGGCGAATGTGGTTGGGGTTATAATTGTGGAGATGCTGGTTGTTGTAGTAGTTATGATGTTTGTATTGTTTGCAGTGGTTGTGGAGGTGGTAATGTTGTGCAGGTTGTGGTTGTGATGGGTAATGGTTGTGATGGTGGTAGTAGTTATAGTGGTACTGCTTGTGATGAGAGTGATGGCTGTGGTGACGGTAATGGTTGTGGTGAGGGTAATGGCTGTGGTGGGGTGATGGTTGTGGTTGTGCTGGTGATGATGATTTTGATGGTGGTGGTGGTTGTGCTGGGGTGATGGTTGTGATGTGGGTAATGTTTGTCATGTGGTAGTTGTGGTGGGGGTAATCGTGGTGACGGGTGTATTGGTTGTGGTGTTGTGGAGGTTGTGGGAGTTGTGGTTGTGTTCGTGATGATTGTGGGGGTAATATTTGTGACTACCGGTTGTGATGGAGATAATGACTTCGGTTGTGGGATGGTTGTGGTGATAGTGGTAGTGGTGTGGGTAATGGCTGTGGTAGTTATGATAATGATGGTTGTGGCAGTTATGGTAATGGTGGTATTGGAGTTGATGGTTGTGGTTGTGGTAGTTATGCGGAGTTGATGGTTCTGGTTGTTATATGGAGTTGATGGTTGTGGTTGTGGTAGTTACGTGGAGTTGATGGTTGTGGTTGTGGTAGTTACGTGGAGTTGATGGTTGTGGTTGTGGTAGTTATATGGAGTTGATGGTTGTGGTTGTGGTAGTTACGTGGAGTTGATGGTTGTGGTTGTAGTTGTTATATGAGGTTGATGGTTGCGGTTGTGATGGAGGGTTTTTCATGTAGGCTACTTGTTTCCTATGTATTTGAATCTGGACTTAGACTAGCCATCCCGTTCCCTGAGGTCCCAGTAAACCTCCAGCACTTCAACAAATGGTGCACACATTCTCATACGTCTCCCTTTGGACATTAATAACCTCACAATCCTGAAATACATGAGAGTTACTGAAATGGTGACAGAATTTAAAGCCCTCAGCTGAATAAAATCGTCTGGCACTAGGTGGAATAAAATACCAGCGTTGCCGTGAGCATGAAATGAAAGGGTTTACAAAATTTAAATCCGTAAATTAGTTCACCGACCGAGTTAGGATAGATATCGTGTTCTTATGACTGGTGGTAATGGTAGTATGTTAGCCAGTCATCTCTGATGGAGAGAGAGAGAGAGAGAGAGAGAGAGAGAGAGAGAGAGAGAGAGGACGTGAATAACCACCTTGCCTTTTTTATGCCCTATATACATTAATCAGTATTCCATTGCATATACACTGTACTACAACCTTCCCTCGCTTAGTCTATATCATCCATTTCAATCGAGGCATATCAGTCCACGTATGATGCATTTTACATTCTGATCTATATTCCATTGCGTCATTTCACCTGTCAATACAACCTTCAAACTCAAATCTCCCCAACAGTGAATATTCCCCTCAGTTGTGAATGCCAATCCCCCCCACCCCATTTCCCGTCCACCCCTCGCACCTCCTCCGCCGCCAGTGTTTGTTGACGTGACGTCACTGGCACCTGACTAATGTACGGGGTAACATTACAGTTGCATGTGTTAGCCGTGTTCCTACAGCAGTATGGCCTCCCCTCTGATGCTGCTGCTGAGGGTGGCACATGGGAGGGTGCAGAGGAGGGCAGAGGGGTGCAGAGGAGGGGAGTGGATGAAATGGTGTGTGTGATATGACGTGTTGGTTTATGTACAGGATCGTGTGTGATGGGGAGAGCGGGAACAATGAATGTCCTCGATATTCCGAATAACATCCAGTCGAATTTGCATTATGTAGACCGTGAGTATTTTGTACAAATACCGGTAGAATGACTTGCTGGCTACTAACGCAACATCAAGCTGTTAATTCAGCCAAAAATGTTGTGTTATTTTTTTTAAGCAAACCTCTGTTTATATATATATATATATATATATATATATATATATATATATATATATATATATATATATAGATACATTCATACATACATACATACATACATACATGCATACATACTACATGCATACATTACATAGACAGATAGATATATAGATAGATACATACATACATATATAGACATAGACAATGTGTGTGTGTGTGTGAGTGTGAGTGGAATAAAAAAAAAATGTCATACGCCTCGCCTGCTGGTCTGATAATTTCCACATGTATTAAAAAACTTGCGGTGGCTGAGTGAAGGATGATAGGCCGTGACGGTAGCCTGGATGATGGTGGAAGGTGGATTTATTACGAGTCCCGTGCAACCTTTGCCACCACGCCAAATTGTCCCACTGCATTCCTCCTTGTTGATGCACACGGTTTATCGTGCAGGGCATCGGCGGGACGGGAACAACGGGTGCAGGTGGTGATGGTGATGGTGTGTAAGGCCGATCTTAAGTCACGTGAGATGGGGCGCCTCTCTGTGGTACTCTTGGTCCCGATACTCTTACTAACCCCGTTAAGGATGGACCTCTGACCATAACATATATTCGTTCAAGTTCAGCATGTAAATGAAACAAATGATGCTAATGAATAGACTGTGACACACATCCAGCACTCTACGGTATTTTATCGAGCGCAGATACAAATATTTGAATGTATTTTTGGCTGACTGACTTCCTCTGCCTGTTTCCGATAACTAAATACAGTGACATTTCTAGACGCCGACAAGCATCTCAGTATGTTATTCTGTTACTGACTGGCTACGTGACAAAGGATTTGAGTTGGTATATCAGTAGGGGATCGAATGGTTGTGTAATAGTGTTCTCGAACACTTTTGCTCTGATTTTGACCACTTAGTTTTCGTTGAGAGTTAGCCGAGGGGTTACCCCACTGTTTTTTTAAAACAGTAGGTCAAAGGTCAAAATCACCTTGCAAGGTCAACTTACACAGTTCTGATCTGATTTAGGCAAAACCTGGTAGAAGGGTTGAGGGTACGCCAAGAACGAAGAGTCGATTTTGAGAACAAACAGTCGAAGGTCAGGTTCACAGGGGCAAGGCCAAAGTCCGACCCGCGTATGCCTGTGTGCGAACAAAATAACTAAAATAGTCTTGATCTGATTTAGACCGAACTTGGTGGAAGGTTTCAAGGTTAGCCAAGGATAAAGAGATTAAGCTTTGAGAACAATCAAAAGCCGGGGTCAGAGGGTACGGTAGATTTTCGACCTGTGGGTATTATAATGTCCTAGTCTTAAATGATGTTTTTCATCCTCTCTTGTGCTTGCCTGCACTAGTGTATGTTATTCTTGCCTTCTCCAGACATAATAGGATTTTATTTTTTAATTACAGGGAGTAGAAACAGTCGTCATTAAGTTATTCTTTTTTTGGTGGACTCACGAAAGCTGAAGAGAATCATCTAGTGACAACAAGACTAATACACATACAACGTACTGGAACAGAACGGGTTAAAACGAATCGTAGCAGATAACGTGTACAGTAACTGTTGACTGATATGTATGAATGATTAATTTCCTGTTTATTTATTCTCACTTGACATCTCTTCTTATTTGCATCCCTTCCCACACTCACTGACACTATCTCTCTCCCTCCCTGACACTCCCTCCTCCTTACCTGACATCCCTCCTCCCTTACTAACACCCTCACTCCCTCACTGACACCCTCCCACCCTCACTGACACCCTCGCACCCTCACTAACACTCTCACTCCCTCACTGACATCCTTCCACCCTCACTGGCATCTTCCCACCCTCACTAACACCCTCACTCCCTCACTGACACCCTCCCACCCTCACTGACACCCTCACTCCCTCACTGACACCCTCACTGCCTCACTAACACACTCCCTGCCTCACTGACACCCTCCCATCATCACTGGCACCTTCCCACCCTCACTAACACCCTCACTCCCTCACTGACACCCTTCCAACATCACTTACACCCTCCCACCCTCACTGACACCCTCGCACCCTCACTAACACTCTCACTCCCTCACTGACATCCTCCCGCCCTTACTGACACCCTCCCAAATTCCCTGACACGCTCACTACCTCACTGACACCCTCCCAACCTCACTGACACCCTTTCACCCTCACTGACACCCTCCCGCCCTCACTGGCACCCTCACTTCCTCACTGGCGCCCTTGCATCCTCTGAGTTCCTCTCTAACACTCTCACTCCCTCGTTGACACCCTTACTCCCTCGCTGCCACCCTCCCACCCTCACTGACACCCTCCCACTCTCATAGACACCCTCCCACCCTCACTGACACCCTCCCAACCTCACTGACACCCTCCCACCCTCACTGACACTCTCACTTCCTCACTAACACCCTCCCACCCTCACTGACACCCTCACTTCCTCACTAACACCCACCCACCCTCACTGACACCCTCCCACCTTCACTGACACTCTCACTTCCTCACTGACATCTTGTCACCCTCACTGACACCCTCACTTCCTCGCTGAGACCCTGCCACCCTTTCTGACACCCCTATTTCCACACTGACACCCTACCTCACTCCTACACTAACACCCTACCACCCCTTCTGACATCCTTCCTCCATCCCTCACAGATACTCTCCCTCTATCACTGACACCCTACCTTCCCCCCCGACACCCCCCTTCTCTCACTGACACCTTACCTCTCCCCCACTTCTTATCTCTCCTCCCTGTCTTTTTTTTTTTCTTATGTGATTTTCTTCAATTGTCGCTCTCCCTAGTATCCTTCCCTCCCCGTCTCCCCTCACGTACACTACCCTTACCATCCCCTCAATCTCTACACTTCCCTTCCCATCCCCTTCACCCCCATTCCTTCCCCGCTTCCCTCACTCTACCCTCCACTCCCACACTTCCTGCTCCTCCCTTTTTCCCTTCACCTACACCCCCACCCTCCTCCAGTTCATCTTTACACTTCCTTTTCTATCGGTCTATCCTCACTTACACCCCTATCCCTCTTCCTATCCCTTAGCTCTACCTTCCCCTCCCTTTTCCTCCCTCTCCCTTCCCTCCCCCGCCGCATTTGCCTTTCTATCTTTCCGCTTTATTCCCTCTTCCTATTTATTTTCCCTTCCATCTCTCCTCTACACCTCTCCCGGACACCTCTCGCCTCTCCTCCCTTCACCTCCTTTTTCTCCTTTCATTTTTCTCACATTCTTTCCCCACATCCATTCCCTCTAATCATTCTCTCTCTCTCTTTCCTTCTCTCTCTCTCTCTTTCTCTCTCTCTCTCTCTCTCTCTCTCTCTCTCTCTCTCTCTCTTACGGAGAGAAAGGGATTCAAAGTTGAGGATGGTAGGAAAGAATGGAAGACGAGATGAACGAGAGAGGGAGGAATGAAGGAGAGTACGAGGAATAAACAAGGGAGGGAGATAAGGTGAAGGAAGGGAAGGAGAGATAGGTGAAGGACAGAAGAGGAGGATGGAAGAATGAGTGATGGTATGGGTGGAGGGAGGAAGATATGGAAAATGGATGGATGGATGGAGAGACGGACAGACAGGAGATTGAGGGAGAGAGGGAGGGAGGGAGAGACAGTGAAGTGAGGGAGAGAGGCGTTGTTTTGACCCACCCGTCTCTGTAAAGCTGACCACCCACACCAGCATTCCTCCCCACACCACCCACACCAGCATTCCTCCCCACACCACCCACACCAGCATTCCTCCCCACACCACCCACACCAGTATTCCTCCCCACACCACCCACACCAGCGTTCCTCCCCAAACCACCCACACCAGCATTCCTCCCCACACCACCCACACCAGCGTTCCTCCCCACACCACCCACACCAGCATTCCTCCCCACACCACCCACACCAGCGTTCCTCCCCACACCACCCACACCAGCATTCCTCCCCACACCACCCACACCAGCGTTCCTCCCCAAACCACCCACACCAGCATTCCTCCCCACACCACCCACACCAGCATTCCTCCCCACACCACCCACACCAGCATTCCTCCCCACACCACCCACACCAGCATTCCTCCCCACACCACCCACACCAGCATTCCTCCCCACACCACCCACACCAGCGTTCCTCCCCACACCACCCACACCAGCATTCCTCCCCACACCACCCACACCAGCATTCCTCTCCACACCACCCACACCAGTATTCCTCCCCATACCACCCACACCAGCATTCCTCCCCACACCACCCACACCAGTATTCCTTCCCACACCACCCACACCAGCATTCCTCCCCACACCACCCACACCAGCATTCCTCCCCACACCACCCACACCAGCATTCCTCCCCACACCACCCACACCAGCATTCCTCCCCACACCACCCACACCAGCATTCCTCCCCATACCACCCACACCAGCATTCCTCCCCACACCACCCACACCAGCATTCCTCCCCACACCACCCACACCAGCGTTCCTCCCCACACCACCCACACAAGCATTCCTCCCCACACCACCCACACCAGCGTTCCTCCCCACACCACCCACACCAGCATTCCTCCCCACACCACCCACACCAGCATTCCTCTCCACACCACCCACACCAGTATTCCTCCCCATACCACCCACACCAGCATTCCTCCCCACACCACCCACACCAGTATTCCTTCCCACACCACCCACACCAGCATTCCTCCCCACACCACCCACACCAGCATTCCTCCCCACACCACCCACACCAGCATTCCTCCCCACACCACCCACACCAGCATTCCTCCCCACACCACCCACACCAGCATTCCTCCCCACACCACCCACACCAGCATTCCTCCCCACACCACCCACACCAGTATTCCTCTCCACACCACCCACACCAGTATTCCTCCCCACACCACCCACACCAGCATTCCTCCCCACACCACCCACACCAGTATTCCTCCCCACACCACCCACACCAGTATTCCTCCCCACACCACCCACACCAGCATTCCTCCCCAAACCACCCACACCAGCATTCCTCCCCACACCACCCACACCAGTATTCCTCTCCACACCACCCACACCAGTATTCCTCCCCACACCACCCACACCAGCATTCCTCCCCACACCACCCACACCAGTATTCCTCCCCACACCACCCACACCAGCATTCCTCCCCACACCACCCACACCAGCATTCCTCCCCACACCACCCACACCAGCATTCCTCCCCACACCACCCCTACACTCAGTTTTCTTCCCTTCCCGAATGTTTATATAGCAGTGGAGGGGCGTCTCGTAGTGAAGGGGTTAGCACAGGACCCTTTTTGTTGTTGTTGTTGTTGTTGTTGTCAAATTCTTAATCCCTCTCTTCTTTCTGTGGGTATTGTTTTTCTCTGACGTTATTTTTCTTTTTTTGATTTTTTTTTTTTTTTGGCTGTTTCCTACCGCTGCCATTTCCCTGATCTCACATTCACTTAACCAATTATCTCCAGCCCTCAACATTCCACACACACACACACACACACACACACACACACACACACACACACACACACACACACACACTGTTACGGAACAGAGAAAGGTAATGTACACTTTAAGTGAGAATACTAATAATCACTACTGTCCCGTACAGGTCCAGGTTCAAAATGAAAGAGTTAGGTAAAATTACAAGTTAAAGTTTAATGCTCAAACTAACAACAAAACATTCAGGACTCATAAGGATAATGTAATGGCAAAAAATAGGTTAAATATATGGTTAACTGCAATAGCCTCTATTAACACGAAATTAGCAAGAGTAAATTTATCTAAGTCAGCCCTGATAAAATGAAAATACACTGGGTAATGCTCAGTTAATGCAAGATAAATTATTACAGATACAAAATATTATTAATGATGACTGACATAAAGAACCTTACATGAATTACAAAAACTCACTAGGCCTACAAATCAACACCTCACGCTACACAGTACAAGAAAAAATGCAATAACAGTTATACTCAAATTACACAGCTGCTAGATGGTTGGAGACTTCCAGAGCACTCACAACAATAACTGTACAGGGGAGGACAGAGATGTGAACAAAATGAGGAGTAGATCTAAGTGGCAATGATGCAGAGACTGAGCTCATTATATAGGGGCCAGCAGAGCTTGATACAACTTGTAAGAAGGACGCGCAAATGAAGCCATGGGGACAAGGAGCTGAAAATCCCGCTCTGAACAACAGAAAGGACGACTTACTCCACTATAACGGTAGAAGGGGGGGACTGAGGCAGAACACGCTCGTGATCAAACATGCAGCATACTGTGCGTTAAAATTACACAAAGGATGATGAAATCATAGGCTATGTAACACCTCCCCACAAAGAAAAAGAAATTTACAAAGGAAATTTCTTATTACTCTAAAACAATCTGTCTAAAGTCTAGATAAGCAATCTGCAATAACATTTTCTTTCCCCTTGACATGTTGTATGTCTAATGAATACTCCTGAAGAAGTAGACTCCATTTTGTCAATCTCTGATTTTTATCTTTAAACTTACTAAGGAATTTCAGTGGGTTATGATCGGTATAAATGACTATGGGGTCAAAACCAGAACACAAATAAAATGAAAAATGCTGCAAACCCAAAATCAAGGCCAAAAGCTCTTTCTCAATAGTTGAGTAGTTCTTTTGAGGTGAAGTGAACTTCTTACTGTAATAAGATACAGGGTGTTCAATACCCTGATCATCCTCTTGCAGCAAAACAGCCCCAGCTCCTGTATCACTTGCATCAACAGCCATCTTAAAAGGCTTAGCAAAATTTGGAGTAGCGAGCACTGGCTGACTTAATAGAATAGCTTTAAGTTTGTTGAAAGAGGATTCACAGTTATCGGTCCAGACAAATTTAACTCCCTTTTTCAGTAGGTCTGTAAGTGGTGATACAAGAATAGAAAAGTTAAGAACAAATCTCCTGTAATAACCTACCATTCCCAAAAATCTTTGTAGCTCTTTCCTACTTTTAGGTCTGGGAAGATCACTTATAACCTGAACCTTAGCTGCTGGTGGTGCAACATGTCCATCACCAATTACGTACCCAAGGTACTGAACTTTAGCTTGACCAAACTCACACTTTGATAAATTAGCTACAAGGTTAGCCTGAACCAAACGCTCAAGAAATTTACTGACATGGCATAGGTGATCTTTCCAGTTGTCACTGAAGATTAATACATCATCAATATAAACAACACACCCTGCCAAACCCTCTGTTACAACATTCATGAGCTTCTGAAATGTGGCTGGTGCATTCTTCATACCATATGGCATTACAGAACATGCAAAAGCCTTTCCTAGTGTTACTAAACATGAGATCTCCCTAGCACGATCAGTCATAGGTATTTGCCAGTATCCCTTTAACAAATCAAACTTACTTATGTACCTAGCCATTCCGATCTTGTCTATGCAATCTTCCACGCGAGGGAGAGGGTAAGTGTCTGTTCTGGTGATCTGATTAACACGTCTGTAGTCGATGCAAAGCCGCTGTGACACACCTGGCTTAGGGACTAGAGTGACAGGAGAACTCCACTCGCTCTGACAGGGCTCAATCATCTTGTGGTCCAACAGGTAGCCAAGCTCCTTCTGGATGAGAGGATCTTTCACTGGGTTCACACGGTAAGGAGGCAATTTAATTGGCTTTGCGTCTCCAACATCGACATCATGCATCAACACAGTGGTTCTTCCTGGAGTGGCACGGAACACTTGCAGGTACTCCTGCAGTAATGCCGAAAACTCCTGCCTTTCCTCTGGAGGTAGATGAGAAAGCTTAGTCTGGAGATCATTCATGATATCAGGATTCTTCCCCAAACTATCACTCAGGCTCATACTGCATGGGAGAGCTTCACTTGCAGACTCAGGTGGAACACCTACAGTGCAGACTGGATTATTTTCGTCCCGCCTGTGATATAACTTTAGCATGTTGATGTGACATAGTTGCTTGTTCTTTCTACGATCTGGTGTGGCGATGACATAGTTGACATCACTGAGTTTCTTCTCCACGAAATAAGGACCACTAAACTTGGCTTGAAGAGGTTGCCCATGAACTGGTAGCAGAATCAAAACCTGATCTCCTGGCTGAAAGTGGCGTAACCTGGACTTCTTATCATACCAAGTTTTCATCTTCTCCTGAGCAGCTCCTAAATTCTCTCTCGCCCGCTGTAAAGCAGTGGACAGCCGTTCTTTGAACTTCATCACATACTCCAGCAGGTTGACATCATCTTCCTCCGACAGCCAGCATTCTTTGAGTAACTTAAGGGGTCCTCTTACTTCATGGCCAAATAGTAGTTCAAAAGGTGAGAAGCCCAGTGATTCATTTGGAGATTCTCTTGCGGCAAACACAACGAATGGAAGACCTTTATCCCAGTCTTTCTGATGTTCCAAACAGTATTTCTTGAGCATCGATTTGAGTGTTTGATGATATCTCTCCAACGCTCCTTGGGTCTGGGGATGGTAAGCTGAGGACGTGATCTGGGTGATGCCCAACTCTTTCAGAGACTGCTTGAAAACATTTGACATGAAATTACTTCCCCGGTCTGACTGTACCTCCTTGGGCAGACCAAACTTTGTAAAGAACCCTAGCATTTCCTTAACCACGTTCTTTGCTGAGATATTTCTAAGTGGAATGGCTTCAGGATAACGAGTAGCCATATCAATCATGGTCAACACATAAGAAAATCCTGAAGAAGTCTTAGGAAGAGGGCCCACAATATCCACCAACACATGGGTGAAAGGCGCCTCAAAAGGAGGAATGGGAACTAGAGGTGCAACCTTTTCGGTCTGATTACACTTCCCCACAACTTGACAGGTGTGACAAGACTTACAATACCAGGAAACATCCCTGAAGATACCTGGCCAGTAGAAGTGTTTCAAAATGCGTGCCACAGTCTTCCTCACTCCAAGGTGTCCTGCCAAACTGGAATCATGAGCCACTCGAATGATATCCTGCCTACAAACACGAGGGATGACAACTTGATGTACAACCTCCCATTCACAGTCGGCTGATGCTGTTGGGGGTCTCCACTTCCTTATAAGTACTCCTGACTTTACATAATAACAAGTAGAAGCACCGGCTGACTCGTCTTCACTGTAAGCAGAGTTAGCTAGACCTTTCAACTCAGGGTCAGCAACCTGCAATACAACCAACTCTTGACGAGACAAATTATCAACACTACGGGGTACTGCCTTATCTGGTGAGTGGTCCAAATTAGCAAGGAAAGTGTCAGCTAGGATAACATCATCATCATCATTATCCTCTAAATCACCAGTAACTTTAGACTTAGTCCTAGTGACAGCACATGCAGGGAACACATCAGGGACATCGCAATCCCGAGTCGCAGCCACTGGCTCACTAGACAACTGAGGAGCTGGACACACTTGACTTCCACCAATATCATTTCCAAGTAAGAAAGTTACACCTGACATTGGGAGTGTCTCAACCAACCCAACCATAACGGAACCATTAACAAAACCAGACTCTAAATTCACTCTGCACAGAGGGACAGAGAAGTAATTATTCCCTACACCTTGTAAGATTACAGTTTCATCAGAGGAATTAACATTAGAGCCTAGAACACTGGTCAGCATAAGGGATTGGCAAGCACCTGTATCACGATATATTTTAACTGATTTCCTGTCATTACTGTCCAGTGGACTGACAAAACCATCAGACAGGAAATTAGCACATGAACTCTTGAGAGTGTCACCCACGTTACTGCTCAAAAGATGAGCTCCATCATGAGAATTTAAGTTACCCCTCAAAGCAGGTTCAGTTAACTCAGTTAAAGAATTCTGGGAACTCTCAAGGGTGGACACTAGACCAATTGACTGAATATTTAAAGACTCCCTTTTGTTCACATCACGCTGTCTCCTGAAACATTTCTCCGTAGTATGACCAAGCTTACTACAATAAGTACATTTACTTTTCTGAAATCTAGAGGTGAAGCTGGTATTTACTTCCTGAGAAACATCATCTTTATTCTCTTTCCTGTTACCTGTACTCTGAGTAGAGGCAACGTACTTACTCTCAGCTTTCCCTTTTTCTTTAGAATATCTCTTGTGAGTGAGAACATATTCATCAGCTAGAACTGCAGCATCAGACAAATTATCTATTCTTTTCTCATCAAGATATAGGCTTACATCTTTATAAATACACCTCTTGAAGTCCTCCAGCAAAATCATCTGCTTAAATTTACCAAAATCAGAATCCATATTCTTAGAATTTAACCACTGCTCTAACAGATCTTCTTTGATTTTTGCATACTCAACATGGGATTGCTTATCTTGCTTATAAGTTGTCCTAAATTTTACTCTATAAGCTTCAGGAACAAGCTCATAGGCCTTAAGAATCAAGCTCTTAACTACATCATAATTATCAGATTGATCCTGAGGCAAAGATGCATAAGTTACTTGAGCTTTACCGGTGAGAACAGTTTGAAGGAGTACTGGCCAATACTCCTTAGGCCAATTAAAACCTGTAGCTACCCTCTCAAACAACTGAAAATACTTTGTTAAATCAGATTCATTAAAAGGAGGGACAAGTTTAACATTTTTAGCCACATCAAAATCATCAGAGCTAGATGATCCAGTTCCACCTTGTTTCATGCGATACTCATGGTCTGCCTGAATCCTAGCAAGTTCAACTTGTGCCTGAAACTCAGCTTCCTTAGCACGAGCCTGAAACTCAGCCTCCTTAGCATTTGCCTGAAACTCAGCCTCCTTAGCATTTGCCTGAAACTCAGCCTCTTGAATACGAGCTTTTGCCTGAAATTCAACCTCCTTAGCACGAGCCTCCTGCAGGGCTAGCTGTAACTTAGCTAATTCAATCTGCGTTTGCTCATTTCGAGGAGTTACATTAAACAAGCTTTCATTAATCATGTCAACAATTTGATCTTTAGAATGATGAGAGCGAACAGCAATTCCCAATTGTTGAGCAACAAGCTTAAGTTCATTCTTTGTTCTGTTTTCTATATCACACACTGTTTGCACATTTGACAAAAAATCTTTGGCTTCATCAAGTGTAGTAATAGTAGACATCATGAATAAGTAACAGTCACAAAATATCAAGCAATATCCTTATGATAATATCCTGAATATCCTGATATGAGGTCGCCAAATTTATGTTACGGAACAGAGAAAGATAATGTACACTTTAAGTGAGAATACTAATAATCACTACTGTCCCGTAAAGGTCCAGGTTCAAAATAAAAGAGTTAGGTAAAATTACAAGTTAAATTTTAATGCTCAAACTAACAACAAAACATTCAGGACTCATAAGGATAATGTAATGGCAAAAAAACAGGTTAAATATATGGTTAACTGCAATAGCCTCTATTAACACGAAATTAGCAAGAGTAAATTTATCTAAGTCAGCCCTGATAAAATGAAAATACACTGGGTAATGCTCAGTTAATGCAAGATAAATTATTACAGATACAAAATTTTATTAATGATGACTGACATAATAACTTTACATGAATTACAAAAACTCACTAGGCCTACAAATCAACACCTCACGCTACACAGTACAAGAAAAAATGCAATAACAGTTATACTCAAATTACACAGCTGCTAGATGGTTGGAGACTTCCAGAGCACTCACAACAATAACTGTACAGGGGAGGATAGAGATGTGAACAAAATGAGGAGTAGATCTAAGTGGCAATGATGCAGAGACTGAGCTCATTATATAGGGGCCAGCAGAGCTTGATACAACTTGTAAGAAGGACGCGCAAATGAAGCCATGGGGACAAAGAGTTGAAAATCCCGCTCTGAACAACAGAAAGGACGACTTACTCCACTATAACGGTAGAAGGGGGGGGACTGAGGCAGAACACGCTCGTGATCAAACATGCAGCATACTGTGCGTTAAAATTACACAAAGGATGATGAAATCATAGGCTATGTAACAACACACACACACCTATATTTCACGCCTGTACACCATCCCCATACCCACATGTACCCCCACACCATCCCCACACCTACACCTTACACTTCTTCACATCCACACTCCACACACCCACACTCCACACCTCCCCACACTCACACTCCACACATCCGCACGCCCACACTCCACACCTCCCCACACCCACACTCCATGCCTGTCCACACTCACACTACACACTTCCCAACATCCACACTCCACACCTCCCCACGCTCACACTCCATACCTATCCATGCCCACACTCCACACCAATCCACACCCACATTCCACACCTATCCACACCCACACACCACACCTCCCCACACCCACACAATATACCTATCCACACCCACATTCCACACCTATCCACATCCACACTCCACACCTCCCCACACCCACACCCAACACCTCCCCATACCCACACTTCACGCCTGTCCACGCCCACACTCCACACTTCCCCACATCCACACTCCACACCTCCCCACACTACACACACCCCAACACCCACACTCAACACCTATCCACACCCACACTCCACTCCTGTCCACACCCACACTCCACACCTATCAACACCCACACTCCACGTCTATCCACACCTACACTCCACACCTATCCACACCCACACGCCACACCTCCCCACACCCACACTCCATACCTATCCACACTCACGCTCCACACCTATCCACACCCACACTCCACACCTCCCCACACCCACACCCCACACCTTCCCACACCCGCACTCCACGCCTCTCCACACCCACACTCCACACTTCCCCACATCCACACTCCACGCCTCCTCACACTCCACACCTATCCACACCCCTACTCCATACCTATCCATACCCACACTCCACACCTATCCACACCCACATTCCACACCTCCCCACACCCACACTCCACACCCATCCACACCAAGACTCCACACCTATCAACATCCACACTCCACTCCTATCCACACCAACATTCCACACCTCCCTACACCCACATTCCACACCTCCCCACACCAACACTCCACACCTATCCACATCTACACTCCACGCCTGTCCACAATCACATTCCACACCTTACACCCACACTCCACACTTATCCACACTCACACTCCACACCTATCCACATCCAAACTCCACTCCTATCCACACCCACATTCCACACCTATCCATACCCATACCCCACACCTATCCACACCCACACTCCACACCTCCCCACATCCACATTCTACGCCTATCCACATCTACACTCCACGCCTATCCACACCCACACTCCACACTTATCCATACCCATTCTCCACACCTATCCACACCCACACTCCACACCTCCCCACACCCACACCCCACACGTATCCACACCCACACTCCACACCTATCCACACCCATACTCTACACATATCCACACCAACACTCCACACCTATCCACACCCACACTCTACACCTATCCACACCCACAATCTACACCTCCCACAGCCACACTCAACACCTATCCACACCCACACTCCACACCCCACACCCACACCCCACACATCCCCATACCCACACTCCACGCCTGTCGCACTCCACACTTCCCCACATCCACACTCCACACCTCACCACACTCCACACCTTCCCACACCTACACTCCACACCTCCTCAAACCAACACTCCACACCTCCCCACACCAACACTCCACACCTATCCACACCCACACTCCACACCTATCCACACCCATACTCCACACCTATTCACACCCACACTCCACACCTATCCACACCCACACTCCACGCCTATCCACACCCACACTCCACACGCATCCATACCCATACTCCACACCTATCCACACCCACACTCCATACCTCCCCACACCCACACCCCACACGTATCCACACCCACACTCCACACCTATCCACACTCATACTGCACACCTATCCGCATCCACACTCCACACCTATCCACATCCACACTCCACGACTGACCACACCCACACTCCACACCTATCCACATCAACACTTCACACCTCCCAACACCCACACTCCACACTTCCCCACACCCACACTCCTCATCTATCCACACACATACTCCACACCTATCCACACCCACACTCCACACCTATCCACACTCATGCTCTACACTAATCCAAACCCACACTCCACACCTCCTCACACCCACACTCCACGCCTATCCATATCAACACTCCACACCTATCCACACCCACACTCTACATCTATCCACACCTACACTCTACACTTCCCACAGCCACAATTCACACTATCCACACCCACACTCCACGCCTGACCACACCCACACTCCACACCTCTCCACACCCACACTCCATACCTATCCACACTCACACTCCACATCTCCCCACACTCCACACCTCCCAACACCCACACTCCAAACCTATCCACACCCATACTCCACACCAATCCACACCCACACTCCACACCTATCCACACCCACACTCCACGCCTATCCACACCCACACTCCACACGCATCCACACCCATACTCCACACCTATCCACACCCACACTCCATACCTCCCCACACCCACACCCCACACGTATCCACACCCACACTCCACACCTATCCACACTCATACTGCACACCTATCCGCATCCACACTCCACACCTATCCACATCCACACTCCACGACTGACCACACCCACACTCCACACCTATCCACATCAACACTTCACACCTCCCAACACCCACACTCCACACTTCCCCACACCCACACTCCTCATCTATCCACACACATACTCCACACCTATCCACACCCACACTCCACACCTATCCACACTCATGCTCTACACTAATCCAAACCCACACTCCACACCTCCTCACACCCACACTCCACGCCTATCCATATCAACACTCCACACCTATCCACACCCACACTCTACATCTATCCACACCTACACTCTACACTTCCCACAGCCACAATTCACACCTATCCACACCCACACTCCACGCCTGACCACACCCACACTCCACACCTCTCCACACCCACACTCCATACCTATCCACACTCACACTCCACATCTCCCCACACTCCACACCTCCCAACACCCACACTCCAAACCTATCCACACCCATACTCCACACCAATCAACACCCACACTCCACACCTATCCACACCCACACGCCACACCTCCCCACACCCACACTCCATACCTATCCACACTCACGCTCCACACCTATCCACACCCACACTCCACACCTCCCCACACCCACACCCCACACCTTCCCACACCCGCACTCCACGCCTCTCCACACCCACACTCCACACTTCCCCACATCCACACTCCATGCCTCCTCACACTCCACACCTATCCACACCCCTACTCCATACCAATCCATACCGACACTCCACACCTATCCACACCCACATTCCACACCTCCCCACACCCACACTCCACACCCATCCACACCAAGACTCCACACCTATCAACATCCACAGTCCACTCCTATCCACACCAACATTCCACACCTCCCCACACCCACATTCCACACCTCCCCACACCAACACTCCACACCTATCCACATCTACACTCCACGCCTGTCCACAATCACACTCCACACCTTACACCCACACTCCACACTTATCCACACTCACACTCCACACCTATCCACATCCAAACTCCACTCCTATCCACACCCACATTCCACACCTATCCATACCCATACCCCACACCTATCCACACCCACACTCCACACCTCCCCACATCCACATTCTACGCCTATCCACATCTACACTCCACGCCTATCCACACCCACACTCCACACTTATCCATACCCATTCTTCACACCTATCCACACCCACACTCCACACCTCCCCACACTCACACCCCACACGTATCCACACCCACACTCCACACCTATCCACACCCATACTCTACACATATCCACACCAACACTCCACACCTATCCACACCCACACTCTACACCTATCCACACCCACAATCTACACCTCCCACAGCCACACTCAACACCTATCCACACCCACACTCCACACCCCACACCCACACCCCACACATCCCCATACCCACACTCCACGCCTGTCGCACTCCACACTTCCCCACATCCACACTCCACACCTCACCACACTCCACACCTTCCCACACCTACACTCCACACCTCCTCAAACCAACACTCCACACCTCCCCACACCAACACTCCACACCTATCCACACCCACACTCCACACCTATCCACACCCATACTCCACACCTATTCACACCCACACTCCACACCTATCCACACCCACACTCCACGCCTATCCACACCCACACTCCACACGCATCCATACCCATACTCCACACCTATCCACACCCACACTCCATACCTCCCCACACCCACACCCCACACGTATCCACACCCACACTCCACACCTATCCACACTCATACTGCACACCTATCCGCATCCACACTCCACACCTATCCACATCCACACTCCACGACTGACCACACCCACACTCCACACCTATCCACATCAACACTTCACACCTCCCAACACCCACACTCCACACTTCCCCACACCCACACTCCTCATCTATCCACACACATACTCCACACCTATCCACACCCACACTCCACACCTATCCACACTCATGCTCTACACTAATCCAAACCCACACTCCACACCTCCTCACACCCACACTCCACGCCTATCCATATCAACACTCCACACCTATCCACACCCACACTCTACATCTATCCACACCTACACTCTACACTTCCCACAGCCACAATTCACACTATCCACACCCACACTCCACGCCTGACCACACCCACACTTCACACCTCTCCACACCCACACTCTATACCTATCCACACCCACACGCCACATCTATCCACACCCACACTCTACACCTATCCACACTCACACACCACACCTATCCACACCCACACTTCACACCTATCCACACCCACACTCCACACCTATCCACACCCACGTTCCTCACCTATCCACACCGACACTCCACACCTATCCACACCCACACGCCACATCTATCTACACCCATACTCCACACCTACCCACATTCACACTCTACACCTCCCCACACCCACACTCCATATCTATCCACACCCACACTCCACACCTATCTACATCCACACTCCACACCTCCCCACACCCACACTCGACGCCTATCCACATCCACACTCCACACCTATCCACACCCACACTCCACACCTTCCCACACCCACACTCCACACCTATCCACATCCTCATTCCACACCTCCCCACACTCCACACCCCACACCTCCCCACACCCACACTCCACGCCTATCCACATCCACACTCCACACATTTCCACACCCATACTCCACACCTTCCCACACCCACACTCCACATCTATCCACACCCACACTCCACACCTATCCACATCCACACTCCACGCCTGTCCACACCGACATTCCACACCTTCCCACACCCACACTCCTCACCTATCCACATCCACACTCCACGCCTGTCCACACCCTCGCTCCACACCTCCCCACACCCACACTCCTCACCTATCCACATCCACACCTCAAGCCTGTCCACACCCACGCTCCACACCTCCCCACACCCACACTCCACACCTATCCACATCCACACTCCACGCCTGTCCACACCCACACTCCACACGTCCCCACACACACACTGCACACGTCCCCACACACACACTCCACTCGTTTCCACATCCACATTCCTCACCTCCCCACACCCACACTCCTCACCTCCCCACACCCACACTCCACACCTATCCACATCCACACTCCACATTTCCCCACACCCACACCCCACACCTTCCCACACCCACACTCCACACCTGTACACTCCCACACTCCACACCTTCAACACACCCATGCTTTGAGGTGGGGCCGAGAATTTCAAGAGTTTGCATAATAAGTGGATGGATATCTTACCCCGTCCACTGCATACACTATTGATGATGATGATGATGATGATGGCGGCCTCCTGAGTTATTTTGTTTCTTTCAGTTTGGGATGGACCTTGTGAACTGAAAACATTAAAAAATAGTCTCGTTGAGCCGACTTCCTGCTACTTTCTGAGCTGTCATAAGGAGAGCTTTAGTCTCCCTCCTGATTGACGGGTCTTTACTTCTTGCCTATTCCTATTTCCTCTTCATCTTTTTTCTCCTTATTCTTTCCTACTCACTCCTTATCTTCGCCACCTTTTCTCATTGGTCTCGCTTCCTGAATTTCAACTTTGCTCTCTCTCTCTCTCTCTCTCTCTCTCTCTCTCTCTCTCTCTCTCTCTCTCTCTCTCTCTCAAAACACTTCTGATCATACATATCTTTCCTCCCTCATCCTCCTTATCTCCTCCTCACTCACATTATCTCCTTTCCATTCCTCTCCCTTCATTCTTCCCTCCTCCCCTTTCTCTGCTCCTCTCCAAACCCCACCTCTCCACACCGCTTCTCACTCTCTCCCCTCCCTCTCACCATCTTTGCCTTCTCCCACGCTTTCTCTCTCCCCACTTCCCTACTTTCCCCCCTCCCCCTCTTCCATTCTTCTTCCTCCATCATTCTTCTCCCTCTTCACTTTTCGTCCCGTTCTTTCTCTCCTTCCCTTACCCTCCCTCCAGCTCACTCCCACCTCTCATTTTCACCCACTCTCTCCTCCCCCTCACCCTCTCTCCTCCCCTAACCTGCTTTCCCGCTTTCTCTCTCTCTCTCTCTCTCTCTCCCTCTCTCTCTCTCTCTCTCTCTCTCTCTCTCTCCCCCGCCCTTCTCCTCCTCTTCCTCTTTCCCTCTCCCCCTCCCTCTCTCTCTCCCTCCTCGTCCTGTCTGTCCCTCCCTCCCTCCCTCCCCCCCGCTGACCCGATGGCGTGGGGAGGTGCAGGGAAATGGAGAACAAGGGACGATTACCATAAGAATCAATGGAGGGCGACCAATGGGAGAGAGAGAGGTCAGGGGCTGGCGCGTCCAGGGTTGGAGGGATGGAGGGGGAGAGGGAGAGGCAGAGAGGATGAGGGGACGGGGAGAGAGAGAGAGAGAGAGAGAGAGAGAGAGAGAGGGGGGGGAGGAAGGCGGAACTGAGAGAGGGGGAGGGAGAGGTAGGTGGACGCGGAAGGCTTATATACGTGCGGTAGAGGTAGGTTAGGGAGACAGGGAGGAAGGGAGAATGTGACAGCTAGGAGGCAAATTTGAGACAGTGGGGAGGCGGCAGGAAGGGAGAGGAGGAGGAGGAGGGAGGAGGAGGAAGTGAGAGGATGGGGACAAGACAGAAAGAGAAGGTAAACGAGGAAGTACAAGGATGGGGAAGAGGAAGAAGGAAGAAATGAGAAGATAAGATGGAGGAGGTGGAACGATAGACAATAGATAGAAAGAGGGAGAGAGAGGAAGTCAGAAATTGAGGAACAGACAGAAACGGGGAGAAGGAGGAAGCAAAAAACTGAGGATGAAGTCGGAGAGGAGTGAACGAGTGACAGGTAAGGTATAAGGGGAGAGGGGAAGAGAGAGGATGAGAAGACGAAAAAGAGAATCTCTATGGTGCGGGGTGAACGATAAGTGGGCGAAGGAGGAACTGCGGACGAACTAAGCGAGGAGCAGGAGAAAGGAGAGAAAAGCGAAAGAAATACGGAACTGCAGTAAGAAGAGGTGTGAATTAAGGTAGGAGAAGAGAGAGGAGTGGGTGAAAATTAAGGGAGGAAAGAAGAAACAGAGAGAAGTGAAGAAGTGAGGGCTAAAAGAGAGAGAGAGAGAGAGAGAGAAGGGAAGGGAAAAGAAATACAGAGAAGAGAGGAGTGGGTGAGAGCGAGGGGGACACCTTTGTGAATTGTGGACAGAAGAAAGAAGTATGGGAGGAAGATGAGATGAGATGTGAAGAGATAAGAGCAGATGATGATGATGATGGGAATGAGAGGAAACAATGGGGTGGAAGAGTGGAAAGAGAGAGAGAGAGAGAGAGAGAGAGAGAGAGAGAGAGAGAGACAGACAGACAGACAGACAGACAGACAGAAAAGCAGAGAGAGAGACAGACAGACAGACAGACAGACAGACAGACAGAAAAGCAGAGAGAGAGAGAGAGAGAGAGAGACAGACAGACAGACAGACAGACAGACAGAAAAGCAGAGAGAGAGAGAGACAGACAGACAGAGAGAGGTGAGCCAGCTTAGTGTTAATGGCTTAACTTTCATGGCAGTGTTGTGTTGGCCACGTGTGTTCTTTGTTTACATCCGTTTTTTGTATCGGCCAGTGGGAGAGTTCGGCGAGCTGGCTTTTACCGTCCCCCTCGCACTTTACTGACCTGTAGGAAGTGCCGGTAAATCTGCATCTCGGGTAAATTACTTGGTTTAGCTAACAGAGAAAATGGAACAGTGAGAATGGGACTGCAATAGCGACCCCTCGGTTTGGGTAAAACTGGTGGTGATGTCTTGCACGAGCCATTGTGCACCAAAACTGGATTAACTCTACGGATCGAGACAGCCATATTTCCATTGAGGCGAAATCTTTCCTTCTCTTCAATGACGTTTCATATTCATTTTTTTTTTTTTTTTTTTTTTTTTGGCGTTCTACAGACGATTTTATGTATCTTATCAAAGATTTGCAAAATTAGGTTTGGATACAGCCTTCAGATACTTCTCCATCATGGCATTCTCCTAAGATGAAAATATCAGGTAACCAAAAAAAAAAAAGAAACGTCACGGTACTAAGCGTTAAAGTGAGTACGTGGGGTCCCCTTTAAGTTAAAAAAAATAATCTACACGTAGCAAGAATTGATAAGAAAGATGCTGTCGATGTGATGAGGCAGGAGCTTGTTTTAATCCCTGCACTGCAAGAGGTCTTTCTGAAGCTGAATGAAATCGTTTGGTGGTCGCTAGAATATAGTGTAAAAACGGCCATACCACGTTGAGTACACCGCTTCCCGTCCGATCAGCGAAGTTAAGCAACGTTGGGTCTGGTTAGTACTTGGATGGGTGACCGCCTGGGAACACCAGATGTTGTTGGCATAACGTTCTCCCTACGTGTCAAGTGGGGTTGGTGGAGGATTAGTGCCCCTCCCTGTAAAACAATTAACTCTAAGCCCTTGGCCACCCCGTTTGGGATACATGGCGTCTGGCAATGAATGAATGAAAGAAATAAACATACTGGGTTAATTAAAACCTCTTAATCAAACATAAAGTGTTCAGATCCGAGGATTTATTGGTTACTTGATGGTATTGAAGGAGGAGCGACTGTCTATTCTGGCCATAAATATCTGGACTGAGTATCCTATCCCTGGGCCTCTACTCTCTCTCTCTCTCTCTCTCTCTCTCTCGGGTAGCGCCAGACAAATCAGCCTGCCACAGTAAAATATGTAAATCTGCGAGGCGTTATGCTGATATTATCCTCAACACTTTAGGCGATCCTCTTTTGTTTTGCAGATATCATAACACCAAACGATTTTATTTACCTGAGGGTGGGTCATAGGAGCTTCAGCGTGCAAGAAATACAAAACTGCGGCCGAGAGTTTAAATCCGTAATAGATAAGAAGAGTCCTTGGTTGCGAGATGGCAGACGCGGAGATGGAGAGAGAAGATGAGGAAATAGATGAAGACGAAAAGGAGTCTGTTAACCTTACGTCTTTGATCCAGTGGTGTACTTTATCGTTTATTTTTGCTACCTTTTTATTGACTTTTGGACAGATTTTTTTTGAACTAGTGGGATTTGATATAGCCATTAACTTTTTTTTTTCCTAGAGACCTGTTCTAAGATGATTAAACGGATTTGAAGGCAGTTTGGGTTAAATGAAAATACGTCATTGTACTGAAGTGATTAAGGACTATATTAAGATAAGCGATGCAGCCTAGGTAACAAAGTAAAGTAACAATTAGTCTACCTAACAAACGCTGATAAAGAAACACACACACACACACACACACACACACACACACACACACACACACACACACACGCAGTGGTAACGTTCTCGCTTGCCATCTGGTAGACGAGAGTTCGCGCCTCGCTCAGGTTGTGAAAAGTTTCACTGACGAAGTGGGTGGTTACTGTCCCCCTTGAGCATGGGGACGGGTGTGTGGGTGTGTGAAGGTCACAGCCTTGCCCTTAGATCGGACTATATGAGCTCTCAGCTCCCTTCCGGGAGGGTAAAAGCTGACGATCACGACCATCAAGTGATCCTGACCGACCTTGTGAATTACACACACACACACACACACACACACACACACACACACACAAACACAAGGCACAAAGACGTGAAACCTGAACTCGAGTATCAATCCTCTTCACCGCAAGAGGTCTCCGCTAAGGTCAACAAAACCGTTTGAGGAAAGTAAGCAAAAATAAATAAATAAATAAATAAATAAATAAATAAATCGCAGTCGTAGATAGTTACGTAATCATTCTGACTTTTTTCCCACCTAAGGAAGGAGTGAGGTAGGATCCAGAAAGAAGGAGAGATACATTGCGAATTAAAGAAAACTGTAAGCAGTTTAACAGTGAGGTGGTTTACACGGTCATGCCTACATTATTCAAACCCGTGGAATCCTGGTTTACCTCACAGGCCTAACCATCTGCACGTTATTGGTGAGAAGGGGTTTTTCTGCATAGATTTATTTCGTATACACCTGTTAGAACCAATCCGTTGACTGTCACGTAAAAAAAGAAAAAGACGAAAGAAAAGGTGCCAAACCCTTGCCATGTACTCCTCCACATACATAAGTCATTCACTCACCCCGATCCCGTCAGTTCCCTGTCCTCATCAGCTTTCATAAATCTTTCTTACACGCTCATTTACCGCATCCACCCACCATGTTCTTCGGCTCCCATGCCTCCTCCCATCTTCAAACTCTCTCACATACACCATTTGCACTTCCCAATCTGTATCCATTCTCTCTATAGGGCCATACCATTTAAATCCACTCTCTTCTACCTTGTTGTCACCACTTCCTCGAGAATCAAAGTATATTACAGAAATAAAAAGATGTCATTACAGCGAGGGTGTTGAAGTGTCCCCTTCAGATCGGAAATTCGCGGCGTGTTATAAAGCAGCGATGGTACGTGGTCCGTGTTTGCCAAGGATCGTCACCAATTTGCAATATACACAGGTCTTATGCCAGTTGCTGTTGTCAGAAATCCACCTTTTTTTTTTTTTTCACTCTGACGTTTACTCTGGTTTGGTTGTGAAGTGCTTGTAACTTTGTAAGGACATACGGATACAAATGAAGCTTTGTGAGTAAGGACAAGGGAATAAACAACGAAGACAAAAGCATTAACAGTGAAGCCAAGCGTGTAAACAATGAAGACAAGAATGTAAACGAGAAAGAAAAGAGTTTAAACGATGAAGACAAAAGTGCCAACAATGAAGACAAACGTTTAAACAGTGAAGGCAGATATAAAGAGTGAAGACAAGGGTGTAAACAATGAAGGCAAAAGCACAGACAATAAAGAACAAGAGTATAAACAATAAAGAAATATGTTAACAATGAAGACTAAATATAAACAATGAAGACAAAGGTATAAACAATGAAGGCAAGAATAAAGCAATGAAGAAAAGAGTATAAACAGTGAAGGCAAGAGTATAAACAATGCAGACAAGAGCATAAACAATGAAGACGAGTATAAACAAGACAAAAATATAACCAATGAAGACAAGAGTATAAGCAAGGAAGACAACAGTATAAACAGGAAAGACAAGAGTTTAAACAGTGAATATAATATGTAAACATGAAGACAAAATATTAAGCACGTATAAACACAGAAGACACGTAAAAGCAATAAAGCCTAAATTATAAACAATGAGAATAAACGTAAAAACAATGAAAACAAAAGTATAAACACCTTAAGCTCAAGACAGTTTGTAAATATCATAACATTGTGCCCCGAGAGTTCCCGCTTGACAAACAAAGGTTATAGGTCGCCAGAGGGGAGGGGGGACAGGTAAGGATTTGAGGTGCGGAGGCGGAGAGAGAGAGAGAGGGGGGGGTAACAAAAGGCGGAAGTGTGAGGGGGAGAGAGGGAGGGGCGGATGCAAGGGAGGAGTGGGGGGCGTTTGGAGATGTGGGGGCGGAAGGTGGAGAGAGAGGAAGAGAGACGCGGATGGAGATGGGGAGGGGGACGTGAGAAAGGGGACGGAGAAGCGGAGGGAAGGAGGGTGGAGAGAATGGGGGGAAGGGGGACGCAGAAGATGAGGGGAAGGGGGTCTAGTAAGGGGGGAGCGTTTAGAAAAGCGGGGGCGTGAGGATTGAGGGAGCGTTAAAAAGAGGGGAGCGGAGGAGGGGAAGAGAGAGAGGGAGGGTGGAGGTAAGGGGGGGAGAAGGAGAGAATGAGAGTGGAGGTAGAAGCAGGGGAGAGAGAGAGAGAGAGAGAGAGAGGGTGGGGAGGGGGGGAGACGTGTGGAGATGTGGAAGTCAGAGGGAGCAGCAGCATGGGGGGGTGGGGAGGGGGGCAGCGCTGGACCCCTCACCTGAGCTCTGAATAATACACCGCCGCCCAGCCCTACCCTCCCACCGTTGCTAGGGACGCCGATACTGTTGCTAGGGACGGTGATACTGTTGCCAGGGACGCCGATATTGTTGCTAGGGATGTCACGTTGGTCGCTAGGGACGCCATACACTGTTGCTAAGAACACTGATTGCTGCCAAGGACGCCGCTACTGTTGTTAGGGTTGTCACGTGGGTTGCTAGGGACGCTGATACTGTCGCTAGGAACACTGAAGCTGTTGCTAGGAACGCTAATGCTGTTGCCATGGTCGCCGATACTGTTGCTAGGGATCTTGCGTGGGTTGCCAGAGACGCCGATACTGTCGCTAAGGTTGTAAGGGACGCCGGTACTGTTGCTAGGAACTACAGTATGTGTTGCATGGGTCGCTGTTGCTGTGACTAGAATTACTTATACTCTTGCTAGTACTACTGATACTGTTGCTGGGATAATTTATTCTGTGTCTAGGACCATTGTTGTTGCTAGTTATCACTGATTCTGTTGATCTGTCTACTAATACTGTTGCTATGATTACTGAACAATTGATACTGTTACTATAGTAGCTCAGGTGACAGTCTAATTGACAGTCTAGCTTAGTATAATAACAGAGAGAGAGAGAGAGAGAGAGAGAGAGAGTGAGTGAGTGGGGTGACATATTAGAATGGTTTAATCACCTCAGAGAGATGAAACCTTTTTCTTTTCATTCTTTCCATCTGCTGACGATTTTATTCAGCTCTGGAGTGACTCTTCGACCTGGAGGAGTTACATGCAGCCTTCACCAACCCCTTAAAAACCGCGGCATCTCTCCAAAGCTGAATGAAATCGTCAGGTAACAGGAAGAATGAAGTAAACGCGACGTCCTTAGGTTTCTTTTGTGCTAAAGGATTATATTGTCACTGAGCTCATTATGAATTAATGAAGAAATTATCACCTCTCCCTATCCCTCACTGTTATCCCTTCCCACACCTTCATCCCCTCTTCACCCTCCATCCCCTTCCTCACTTTCCTCCCTTACCCTCCTCCTTCACTACCGACCGCCTCTTTCATCCTCTCTCCCTCCCTCTCATTCGTCTACATCCTGCATCTTCTTCCCCTTCCCCACTTTCGTCTACTTACATCATTTTCTCCCACTCCCTCACCTTTGTCCCCTCCTTCCAACCATCCTTTCCCTCCCAACACCTTTTTCCACTCCACTTCCTTCACTCTTTCCCCCTCCCACATCTTCATCACTCTGCTTCAACATTACCTTCTCCCAAACCTCTTCCCCTCCTTCAAACTGTCCCCCCTCCTTCACCATCGTCCTCCCTCCTTCAGTCATTCCATCTTCCTTCCCCTTCCTCCCTCATCCTTCCTTTGTCTCCACACCCCCTTTCTTTGTCCCCACACTCACTTTCTCCCTCCTCTTTAATCCCCCTCCTAACCCCACACCACCTAAACGTGCAACCCTACTTAACCCTTTGGCTGCACACTTATCCTCTTTACTTCATTCCTGCCAACCTCAGACACTATGTCCAGTTCAAACATACCCGTCGAAGCAAAATAATCCCTTCAGTCCAATGGCGTATTTTGTATTTGATCGTGCTCCCTCCAGACGGTTTCATTCAGCTTTAGGTTAGATCTCTGGGACTGGTGGGGTTAGATGTCTTCAATGACCCCTTCAGTACGAGAGGCATTTTCAAGGCTGAATAAAATCGTCTGGAAGTAGTAAGAATAAAACTGCAAAATAAGTCACTGGGTTGAAGGGGTTAAGATTCTCATGATTTAACATTCTGGGCACAAATTGATGATTAGGCTTCTATGACTCACTCTCAGCTGAATAAAATCGTCTGGCATTAGCTACAGAGAGAGAGGAGGGGGGGTTAGAACTCTATTATATTCCAGCTAACGCCAGACGATTTTATTCAGCTGAGACAAACCCATCTTGGCCAGAGGGTTAATAGCGGTTGCTCCTGATGGTGTCTGCTGATTTTATAACACTCACATCAAAGGTCACTGTATTAGGTCACTGGTCAGGTATCGACGGTATGCACTGAGAGAGAGAGAGAGAGAGAGAGAGAGAGAAAGAGAGAGATTTACACGTGACCTATTGCTTCAGAGAAATGCCTTTAAATTCTGGATTAAACCTTTCCACCCCAACAATGTCATTCTAATTTCATTCATGCCAGTTCCAGACGATTTTATTCAGCCTAGGAGAGTGTGAACTGGAGGGGCTGCTCAAATCCTCCATTAATCCCTTCACACCCATAGTGCTCTCTGAAGCTGAATAAAATCGTCTGGAGGCAGCAAGAATAGACAACCAAGCACGCCATCATAGTAAGAGGGTTAAGGTGGAGGAGATGTGTGGGTGTCGTAAGTGGCACTGCAGCTTTCGTAACACCTCTTCTTTTGCGACTTATTTTGCACCTTGGACCTCAATGTTCTGCTGTATGTTACCCGTGTCAGCTGTGCCGATATTAAAGCTACGTGAACCCCAGTGTAATATGGAAAATAAGTCACTAAGGAAGAGATGCTAAGTAGCCCCCTATGCTACCTAGAATTCTGCCTATCGATGTATGCAGGCTTGATATAAACACCGCACAACATTATAAACTGTTCCATCTATTAGCCACTGTTTCTGGTCACATTTCCTCAGCATGGTAAGGGCCACTAATTTTGCGGTCCAGGAACCCGAATTCAGTCACTAGATATTCTTGGTCTCCCAGGATTCCTTCTCAGTGGAATGAAATAATTTGCTCCTAGCCTGAATGAAATGCGTAGTACAATAATACTAAATTACTTAAGTGCACCAATGATAAAATGCTTTAATGCACCAATGATAAAAAAAAAAATAAGTGCACCAGTAATAAAATGCGTAGGTGTACCAGTAATAAAATGCTTAAGTGCACCACTAATAAAACGCCTGAGTGCACCAATAATACAATGCGTAAGTGCACCAATAATATTAGTATAATGCATAAGTGTACAAGTGATACGGATATGGTTACTTAGGGTAGTTTTTAAGCCTTTGACTGCAAGAAATTCTCTCAGCTGAGCAAAACTGATCAATGATTGATTAAACTAAACAACACACCGAAGGACTGAATAGGTTAATGTCGCCATAATCACCAATACTAAAATCTATGGCTCGGAGTAAAGGCTGGATCTGTTCTGCCAGCCTCTGTCGTCCCACAAACACCCCAATTTCATATTGTGGGTAGAATCAGCAAAATACAGATAATCATTTCTTCTGTTTTCTTAATCGAACCTTATCCCTTCCTCAAAATTCTTTGACACTTGGAATCCTATGGCTCAATTAGGTGAATAAAATCGCCTACCGTCAACTAGAGCAGCACATATGAAAAAGTTAATGATGACAACATTGGCACTCCCAGGCTCCTATGACTCACTCGGCTTAATGAAATTGTCTGGTGTTAGCTGGAATAAAACACTCGGAAGGAGGCGACCATGGGAGGATTTCATAGCATACCAGTGCCTAGTAGTTCTTCCTCCCTTCCTTGAAATTTCTGAAGATACTCATTCTCTTTTCTTTTGTCGAGATTCCTCAATAAGATAAATTACGGTAGTATTCCTTTCATGAGATTCCGCACTAGAATACTTTTTTTCTCACATTCCCAAGATTCATAAAAATATTTGCAATTTTTGTTATCCTTTCCTTATATTATTTAATGATTTTTTTGGGGGTGGGGGTCCTTTAAAAGGTACATCGTTTTCTCCAACCATGAGGTTACGAAGAAGGTATGCAACTTTGTCAGTTCTTAGAATTCCATAATGCTGTTTTTTATAATAAGTATAATAGTATATTTGAAAGGAGCATGTAGGGTTATGTGGAGAGAGACAGACAAACAAACGCAAAATGTGAGCAAACGTTGCGGTGATGATGTGGATGTCTTGGAGAGAAATACCCTGTAATGGTTTAGCAGTGTGGAGATAATGGACAACGACAGATTGACCAGGAGATTGTACGTGAGTGAGGTGGAGGGGTTGAGTGGGAGAAGGGGAAGAAGATCGAGGATGAGATGGAGGGATGGGATGGAGAGGTATGGGAGAGTGTGAGCTGAAGAGAGGGCAACCTAATGGATAGAATGACACGATGGCGATTCGTTTGTGGCGACCCCTTCCGGTATATGACGTCAGACTATAGATAGATAGATAGATGGACAGCTATTTCACATTTCCATAACTATTAGCCGTTTCCCTCTCCTCCTCCCTCTTTGAGATTTCATATAGGTACCTCATATTAACGGACTTCTCATACTTCCTTACCAAGTTCTCACATTCCTCCATTTGCAAAGATCTTATACAACCCTGTGTGTCGTCGGTTCTCGTGTGGTTCTGTTTAAATAACACTATGTCGTTATCGCTCACATTTTGGTATTTCTTTGCAGGTTATTTGTACTTCTTGATGGAGTTCTCACATTCCGCCTTTCGAATGTAGAATACTCGAATCATCTTGGCACCTTTTGTTTTCTTAATCAAAAGCAGTTCCCATTCTTCCTGCACTCTTGAAGTCTCTTAATGGTGACAATATTAACAATCCCAGGTTCCAATATGGCATGTCAAACTGCCATAAGATACTGGAGAAGACGCTACGACGAGAATTAACCAATTTCTCATGTTTCTTAATCCTCCTGTTCCGCCACCAAACCTGATATAATTAATTGGGGCGTCAAGTTCAGTCTTGCTATCTTTATTTCCATAACTATAAGCCATTTCTCCCTCCTTTCTTGACATCTCTTAATAGCTCTCGTATTTTCAAATGAGGTTCTCATATTCCTGTACCAATTGAAGACCTGTCCTAACCCTATACGTCATCAGTCATCTTGCTAGCTTCTATTACCATAACTACACACCATTTCTTCTTCCTTTCTAGATATTTCTTATTTTCTCATATTTAGGAATGGACTTCTCATATTTTTGACATAGCTGTAATTATTCGGCCATCAATGGAGACCCGTCATATCCCTGCCTGTCCTCAGTAGCTCAGGGATGGAGACTGCCACACCACACTGCACGTCGACCCGCGCCGCCGTGGTAATCGACACACGCTAAACCTTTAACAAGACGCCTCTCACTTATTCATCTAACTTGGAAAATCAGCGACAGCGGACGCGATAAAAACCCATGAATTATTAAGCCCGCCCCATTATGCGGTCAAGTTTTGGTTTGGGGTCTCCTGTTTTATTCACGCGTTCATTTTTACCCCCGAGCCACCAGCGAGAGAGAGAGAGAGAGAGGGGGGGGAGGGGGGAGTTGAGGGCTGGGACGTGCGAGAGAGAAATGGCGCGCATGTGGGTTTGTTTTGAAACTTTTAAAAGATGTGATGCCGACGCGAGGGAGTTACGCCGCGATAATACTGGAACATCCGAGCGCTTGACTTTTCAGGGCTGCCAGAGGGGGTGGGGGGGTGAGGGAAAGAGGTATGGTGGGTGGTGGATGGGTGTGGGGTGCAGGAGAAAGGGTAGGGGAGATGAGGGGAAGGGGGAGGTGGTAATGGAGAGCCGAGAGCTGTGAAAATACATACTGAAGCCGCATTCTCTCGCTCTGTTTACGGTTTGGGGGTAAAGGTTGGGATATGTATGTGTGTGTGTGTGTGTGTGTGTGTGTGTGTGTGTTTATCGCTCCTCCTTCCCCCTCCCCCTCTTTTTTTCCCCCCCTCTCTCTCTGACTAGTGTTGATATTTTATTTCAAGATTTTGCGTGCGTAAAGTGGGTTGTTGTTGGGGTGATGGTGGAACCTATGAGGATAAACTGTGAGAGGTATGATAACAGGAGGAAAAGAGATACCGTACTGTAATGAGAGAGAGAGAGAGAGAGAGAGAGAGAGAGAGAGAAGCGGTGAATGAAACAGTAGGCTGAGAGGAAGAATGGGAGGAAAAGGGAAAAAGACATGAATAAGTAAGGAGAGGAGGAAGAGGTTTGAGGGAGGTAGAGGGGAATGGACGGCTGAAGGCGAGAGAAAGGGATATCAGATAGACAGACGTATAAATATTGATAAATGGTGAACAGGAGGGAGGAAGGACGAATATGTGAGAAACGGAGAGAGAGAGAGAGAGAGGGGGGGGTGGGGGGAATCTAGAAAAGCTGAAAATGATCTCCAAAAAGAAAATCAAATATCAGACCTTTGCATAAGCTCATCAATAGCAATAAGTTATGGATAAAGGGCAATAAGAGAAACCTGTGAGGTGAAAATGCAATAACTGGGAAAGAAATATAAGAACGAAAGGAAGATTATGTGCAAATGAAAGGAAAATATATATTAGAGAGACGGCGAGGCAGGCATGACCTCAGAAATAACGCTATTCGGAAGAGCGGCCTGGGATGACGTGGGGCTGTATTCATGAAGATTGTTAGCCAGTTTATGCGATGTAGAAGTTTTCGGAGCATTTAAATACCATCATGCATATGAAAAAAGAGGCGGGATGATGATGATGACGATGATGATGGTTTTCTTTTGTCGTTGTTCCCTCTAGTGTGGTTGTGCAAATGTTTGAAAGGCGTATATGTGAAGTTAGAAACTGACACAAGGAATCTTTTCTACCCTTTAGGCTCAAGAAAGTTTGTGAATACCGCTCATGTTGTTGGAATTTCAGCCATTTTGGTCTAAGCTTTATGGAAAGGTCCTGATTTGCACGGGGATAACTTGGCCACATTAACACTCTCATTAGTGGCATTTATACTGAAACTTAAATAATTTGAAAAACTTAGGACCGATAGATAGTTACACGGCATCCGTTGGTCTCAGCAGTCGACAGCGAAACTCTTGAAACAAGATCTAAAGTGCCGAGAGAGCTCAGCGACGCCGTGTCCAAACTTTGACCCAAACCCGTGACATCACCGTCTGACGGATCTGCACCAAAATCAAATCACATCTTACCAGACTCACACCTATTGCATATGCCAAGTTCGAGCCAGATCGACTTGGCAGTTCATAGGATACTTTGTTAAAATACATATATGCATGCATAGGTCGATAGATTCGTAGCTTACATTTTCGCCGTCATTAGTAGTTAGTTAAGTGACTTTTAAACGTTTCAGTTATATACGATATTTATATAAAAATCCGAACTGCTGATCAAGACAACTGTTTCTTGAAATGATGAGTACTTTAACGTACTTAAAATCTTCAGACGATACAAAAATAAAGAAATCTGCACCCGTTGCGGTATTGAAGACAAGCCTGAACAACAATGAGTGATACAGGACATGACGTGTGTGGGGAATTACTTTCACTGTCCTATTATCGATTGTAATGTCCCGTTACCAGAGGGAAAAGGAGGGTCAATAAATACATGCAAACGCTAAAGGAGATAAAGAAAGAAAGAAAAAAAAAAGGGCTGTCCCTGCCTCTGGATAAAGGGTTCAGGCAAAAGTTAAAATATTCGTAGAGTAGGGGGTATCAACGAAAAGAAACAAACAAACATAAGTTCATGAAAACTTTATAGAAAAATGGATGCTGACTTATGAAAGTCACTACTGTGGAAAGGGATGAAAAAATTTTGGAATGAATGAGCAAAAATTTAGGTAAACAATTATATGGAATGAAAATAAAAACAATTTTTCAGAAGTGAAAAAGGAAAGAGGGAAGATGGAGGAATTATTTTTAAAAGGTGATGAGCAGAGATGACGAGGGACGAGCCTTGGCTAATATTACTGTGGGCCGTATTTCCAGTTGGCTTAGGAAATCTGGCAACGTCTCATCCGTGCTAGTAATTCAGCACATTGCACCTCACAGCCGTCTTGTATAGTAGTGATGCGAACTATGTCAGTATTAAAATACTGGGAATAACATGCTGAAGACTGTTTACGTGTAATGTGCAAAATAAGACGCTAAGGAAGAGTTGCAACGAAGCCGTCTTTTCCATCTAGAATAGAACCCAGTGGCTGACGGCGTTGAAAGAAGGAATTCGGTAACCGAGGTGATGTAGAACGCGAAGAATAAGAAGAACCAGGGCTGCTCAACCTTCTCAGTAGAAGGGCCGAAATTTTACGAAAGGAGACTTGCATGCCGCACCATAATAGTACATAGTAGTAAATGTGGTAAGACAGAACGTGATGTCACTAACGTTCTGGTACAGTGTTAGCCAATATTGTTGTTAAATTCTGATCCTTGCCTCACTGGCCATAATGATAATGTGTGTGGTTCATTACTACTGCAGAATTAAAGGGAATTCTAGTGTCTGAAAACTAAATAAATTTTTCATATCATAGTCCTTGGATTATGGAGTGGGCCGGGTGGAAATTGCTAGCAGGCCTCTGATTCACACCCCCAAGATAGACTGATCTGTAAAAGGATGTGTGAGAAGGCAAGCAGTGGACGATCAGAAAACACAAAAACTGTCGATGGAGAGAAATGGACCAATATAGTACGTATAGCAGTGCACGTTTTATTGACTGTATCTCAATTCTAACTTGACAGATAACACAATGGCTCTGTTCCATATGTGTTGCAAAAGCGACTTGATCAGATGAAACACTTAAATGGGAATGATTGAGTCTGTGGGATAGAGCCAAGAATTCCTAATGTTTCTTATGGCGAATTACTGGATATATGACTGAATTCACTGAACGCTCGTATGATATCGCTGGAGGGTTGGGAAGAGAACCTTATGCAGTATTATCCGTGTCGTATTCTTCTGCGATTAGTACGTAAGTCTCTCTGCTATTAATAATGTTGCTGGATGGTCTGTGTGACCTCCCACTCTGTGTGTGTATATATATATATATATATATATATATATATATATATATATATATATATATATATATATATATATATATATATATATATATATATATATATATATATATATATATATATATATATATCTAGATATCTCCCACTTCCTATCTATCTCTCTTTTTCTATCTGTCTGCCCGCCTGTTTATCTGTCGAGGATGTCACCAGACGGTACAGAGAAGCGTGCACAGTCTTTGTAACACACACACACACACACACACACACACACACACACACACACACACACACACACACACACACACACACACACACACACACACCAAAGCCTGAAACATTGTCCTACAGGAACAGTGGTGTAGCACACATGTAAAACTGTTGTCGTACAGGAGCTCCCAGGACACCCACTCTTGTAGGCGGTCATTTAGCTGCCTTTACTTCCTTCACCACGGTTACGGCATTTGCATTTTATTCTTCATGCTGCCAGACGATTTTAGTCAGCTTTGGATTAACTTTTCGAACTGGAGCGGTTAGATACAACCTTCATTAATTGTCTGGTTGTGAAAGGCTTATTAAATTCACATTTGGGGAGCCTTATCGAACTGGAGGGATTTGATACAACCTTAACTAGAAGGCTCTCAGAGAGCACATACCCCTGCTAATGCTAATGAATTTTATGATTAATTGCTGTAATTCCTCTTTTCCACCGGACGAATACTTTCACGGTCTCACATAGTCAATTTCATAGTCTCAGTCAGCCTTGCTACACAGTTTCAGAGAGCGCATAGTTCTCACTGCAAATAAATTGACAGTTTCCTGCCTCCAGATCCGGATTCATCTCCAAATCTATTAAAGTATTCCTTGATTCACTGCCCTCCTAGCCAAAAATTTCATTAAAATCCGATTTTTATGAAAAATAACGCCTTGTACACGAACAGACAGATGTGGGTGAATACGTACAGTAACATCCTCCAACTTGTTTAGCAAAGATAATTAACTCCCTTCACTTCAATAGATCGTCTTTAAAGTGAATTAAAATCTAGAGGAGACAGCAATAATATAAACATAAAAAGGCATAACCTGTCTGAAGAGGATAATCTATAAATTTCTCCCTTGGCCGGTAACGCTGTGCTGGCTGACGCGTTGCATATTTGTATGTTGGTAAGAAATGGAATGAGCGTACAGTCAGTCACCCTTCCCAACTCCATCCTCTGATTTTTTGTGGCTGGACGTGCGACCTGGCAGTGTGTCCGGCCTCTGCACAAATTTTATCAGGTGTCTTGATCCCTGGTGTCGCATCTCCATAACTCGGTGTACACATTCTCCCTGTTATTTTTGTGGCAGTGATCATCGGGTGGCGCCCTGCAGTAGCACCCCGCGACAGGGTGCTCTAGGCAGGCACTGGGCGAAGAGGATGGAAAGGGGAAGACAAAAAGGTGGAGAGAGGGAGCGATGGAGTGAAGGAAAGGACAAAAAATTAGACAGAGCGAGCAATGGAGTAGAGATGAGAGGATAAAAAGGTGGGGAGAGGGGTCAGTGGAGCGGAGAAGAGAGAACAAAAAGGTGGTTAGAGGAAGCAGTGGGATAAGGAAGGGAAGAGAAAAAGGTAATCTACCTCAGCCCTGTCACTAATTCGCCTCAGGCATGTCAATCACTAGACGCTAGTAAGTGACTAGGCTCTAGTGACTAGAGTCTACCAATTTGACGGAATAAGTAACTTCGTAATCCGACCAGTGGTTCATACGATATAATGAGATGAACCGATTATAAACAAGCAGGCAAATATAACACAAAAATATGCGCGTACAATGAACAGTTATCGACAAAAAAAAAAAAAATCAAGATGAACGAAGTGGAATCAGTAGTTCATGAAGCCGTCTCATCTGGTCATCAATGTTGCAGTGTGGCCATGACTTACCTCCAACACCCCGGTCGCCACTTTTACCTCCGCTGACCCTAATTAATAAAAATGCCTAATGAATAGAGTAAAGCGGCGCCGCGTAACACAGACGCTTTAATAAATGGCGGGATTTGTGTCGTGCACAGTCAAATGCAAAAGTCCGTTCACCTCTCCCTCCTCTCTTGCATCGCCGGATTCGTTGACGCATGGCGATGACGGTGTGGACTGTATTACATATCACCATCCATCTGTGGGTGATAATAAGCATCTTTACCCAGTAGGTTTCATTCAAGCATCTGTGAATCCAGTCATGAGGAAGAGGCGGAAGGACGAACGGATTTCTACAGTAAATATGGCTGTACATTGAGGCCAGGGACAAAACGTCGACTAACACTTCAGCTTCTCTGCCTCACACTTTCCTCTTACTTGCTGTAATTCCCAAGCTGGCAGAGCCTTGGTATGTTTCTCTGCCCAATAGAAAAATCTCTGATGCATCTGGGAGGAAAGTGACGGACTTGCCCTAAATGCGAAGTAGACTGGAATATCAGACGAACTTTTATCCCCTGCTGTACTTTGAGGCCGGGGGAGCATTTATACCTGTCCAATGCATCAAACTTTAATTCCGGCGAAAGCATTGAATCAGGTCCAGGTGGATTCATATACACTTCCCAGCGAATATTAAATTATCAGTTCAAAAATTCAATACATATTTTTTTTATACATGCTCGCTGAAATTGCTGAAATACGCTGTAGGCTGTTTTACTCTAGCCACGGTCAGGCAATTTAACTCAGCTTAGGGATCCCTCGCTAGCACTACCTGCCGCACAACCCACCAGGTCCCTTACTGAGATTGCTTGTTTATGCATCTGTCTTCACTTATGCAGCACAATGCACTTTACAACCGGAGCAGAATGAATAGTTAAGTGAGCAAATTTGAAAAAAGTTAAAACAAACTGCTGTGGAGACTTGCTCTTTCTGAAAAATAGACAAGATCTTAATAAATGAGTCCTTTGCTCTTCTTGTTGCACATAAGTGTTATCAGTTAATGGATTAAAGCATTACCCACGTACTTCGTAGCCTGTGTGTCGTGAAATACTAATGCAAAGGGATCATTACAATAAGAGAAAGCAAACAATGAACCACATGTGGTCTGTCTTTATTTAAATAAAGTCATTAGCTGAGAGCCAAAACGAAACCAGAACACGTCGTTGTAGTGGATTTTTTTTTTTTTCGTGTGTGTGTATCCAAATCTGGGCATAGGCTTCACAGCCTGTTCCCAAGGCCCAGTAGTCCTCATATATATCATACACTTCCATGTGTCACCACTTCGGCGCTAACACTCACCGTCCATATTGAATGCATGCGAAGGCTCTCATACAGGAGTGGTGCACTGGTATTAGCAGGAGTATTTTTACAACATGTCAGCGGGTCTTCTGGTAGATCTGTAAACTCTGCTTTATGAACTTCAAATCCTTAAACTGTTCCCTGCCCCAGAGGGGATTCAAACCTGGGTCCGTTATGACTGCATGCCACCTCCCTACAAATTCAGTCACCACCTCCTTTACAACGAAGGGCCTACCCTCAGCTGATAAAAATCGTTCGGTGGCAGCCAAAAATGAAAGAGGCGCCATTGTACATGAAGGATTAAGAGGAGGAAATGTAATACACTAAGCAGGTAAAGGTGGAGACATACGCAATGAGGTGCTTAACTGCAGTGCTCATGTCCGTAAGTTTAGGGTGTGGTTCGTGGCGGGTTATTCACTTACTGTCGTGGCCCCTTAGGCGTTACCGCAGGTGCTCATTTTACCTACCAGCCACAAAAGAAAGATGAACACCTGAAGCGAATGGCACCAACTGCCTGCACCAGGACTGAAACCGTGACGCTGTTGGAGCGGCAGCTTCATAAACAGCATTGCTAACCACTCAGCCACTTTATAATACAGTACTAGACCTTATCTGGATGAAGAGTAAATGGAAATGTGAAAAGTAAAATGTGAAACGAATGTGAACTAATGTTGCGCAGGACGGGATAGAATGGTATGATGATGATGATAATGATGATGGTGGTGGTCGTCGTGGTTGAAAATAAATGTGTGGTGGTGGTGGTGGTGGTGATACACTATATGTGGTGGTGGTGGTGATGATACAGTATGTGTGGTGCCGGTGGTGGTGGTGGTGGTGGTGGTGGTGGTGGTGGTGGTGGTGGTGGCGGTGGAATATGAGTGTGGTGATGGTGATGGTTGTGATACAGAATGTGTGATGGTGGTGGTGGTGGTGATACAGTATGTGTGGTGGTGGTGGTGATGACACAGTATGTGTGGTGGTGATGGTGATGATACAGTATGTGTGGTGGTGGTGGTTGTGGTACGGTATGTGTGGTGGTGGTGGTGGTGATACAGTATGAGTGGTGGTGGTGGTGGTGATACAGTATGTGTGTGTGGAGGTGGTGGTGGTGGTGATGGTGGTGGAGTATGTGTGTGGTGGTGGTGGTGGTGGTGGTGGTGGAGGTAGTAGTGGTGGTGGTAGTAGAGGTGGTGGTGGTAGTAGTTGTGGTGGTGCAGAATGCGTGTGTGGTGGTGGTGGTGATACAGTATGTGTGGTGGTGGTGGTGGTGATTCAGTATGTGTGGTGGTGGTGGTGGTGGTGATACAGTATGAGTGGTGGTGGTGGTGGTGGAGTTGATAGAATTATGTGTGAGATGGTGGTGGTGATGGTGGTGGTGGTAGAGGTGGTGGCGGTAGTAGTGGTGGTGGTGATGGTGGAGTATGTGTGTGCGTGTATGTGTGTGTGTGTGTGTGTGTGTGTGTGTGTGTGTGTGTGTGGTGGTGGTGGTGGTGGTGGTAATGGTGATGGTGGTGATGTCTATGATGATGGTGGTGGAGTATGTCTATGGTGGTGATGATGGTAAGAGATGGTTGTGGGGGTGGTAAGAGGTGGTGGTGGTGATAGAGTAGGCTATGTGTGGTGGTGATGGTGATAGTGTGTGGTGGTAGTGATGATAAAATATGTGTGGTGACAGTGTTAGGACTCCATATTATAATTACAAATCATAATAGATAGATAGATAAATAGACAGATAGACAGCTCTATGCGAGCCTGGGAATGGGAAATGATCTTGCAAGTTATACTGAGGAAAAGCTGACGACAGATTACGAAGTAGCGAGTCAGGAGATGATGCAGTTAGTGCAGTTAGTTTGTCAGCGATACACCAGGTGAACACACATACTCACACACAGGCTTCTAGAACTTTCCAACCACAGTGAACACGCGTGACAAGACCCCTGCTACACCAGAATTTAGGAAAGAGAGCTCAGAAGGAGAGAGGCCATAGAAGCGGCAGGGAGTGGGAAGAAAGGCTTAGCAACTTGGAAGAGAGAGAGAGAGAGAGAGAGAGAGAGAGAGAGAGAGAGAGAGAGAGAGAGAGAGAGAGATAGGGAGATAGCTAGCGGGACTCTACTTTATACTTCGCTCTGTGTGAGAGACTTGTTAATATTTCCAAGACAAATGAAAGTAGTCCCATACTATTCTTTACCTCTCCTTGTCATTGAATGACAAATGGGAAAGAAGATTATCTACTTACAAAGCTACACAAGTATAACAACCGCTCGTCCACAAGTCTAATATATATAACTTCTCTACAAGTAACTACAAAGTCTTTTCTTGACATTTGGTGGCAGCGGTGGGATACGAACCTCGTCTACGAATCAACAGTGAATTCCTACAAAATATCAAGATTGAAAACAAAAAAATACCTCTCACAACCAGCTCCTGACAGTTCTCTCCAACCCCCCCTCCGTCTCCCCGATCATCACGCTGATGTAGAGGTGAAGAGGTCACAGGACGCCTTGCAAGTAGTTTAACAAAGTACTGATACAAACAATCTTGAAATTTCTACGACGAACCAACGAACTACAACCATCTACAATCAACTACAAGTAACAACTCTACGAGTCGTCTGTATAATCTTCTACATGCACCTACAAGTAGCGGCAGTCTTCATCCCACAACGAGTAAATCACAAGAGAAAAGGACCGAGAAAACATCGACAAAGAAAAACGGAACAAACAAAAGAAGAATGAGACACGACTCATAACTCACAACTACCAGACCTCACCCTCCTCTCTCTGCTACATCCACCCAACCTCCACCGCTGACGCAGGAGTGAAGAGGTCAAGACGACGAAGCAAATACCAAGTCCATATTCACAACTCATCTTACTCACTCGTCTTCACTCAAGTTACTCATCGCTACTCATTCACTCACCACAGCTACCAGTGTGGGAAGTCGAAGTCATCATGCGTGCTTTGCTGAAAAGACGCCACGTCAGTCAACTCACCACCTGCACCATCACTAACACCATTCCCACCACGGTAAAAATTAGTGAGTTACATAGTTACTTCATTTATACAATACACAGTGATAGACAATAAGCTTCCGCACAAACATATAAAACGTGCTGTATAGTTACAACTTAAATACATATACGTACTTCGATTATCTTCATAATTCAATCATTAAATTCTTGCACCAACAATAAATATTCTACACTGTATATATTCATTCATTTATTATAGCATTTATTTACTACCAACGAGTGTTACCATTTATACTTACATAAAATACGTGTTTCATACATACAGCTATACATTATTATATCTACAAAGTGATAAAGAAAATATACCATCACAGTTACTCAGTGAGCGATTAAAAGAACTGTATTAAACATTTATTAATTAAAGCTACCTAGTGGAAACATAAATTAAGTTACAAGGTAAACTAGGGAAAAAAAATGGCCAACACAAATGACGTTAGCAAGAGTGATCATCTTCAACACAATCGTGAAGACAATGATTTCCACACAGTGCTGACACACATATTACCCACGATAGGTACAAGTGAACAACAAGTCAGTGTATATGGTTAATACTGTATATAGTGTATATATATATAATATATATATATATATATATATATATATATATATATATATATATATATATATATATATATATATTTTATAAAATAACAAAATATGGGACTATATAATATCATTTTCAGTAATACCTGTGCAATAAACTAAACTTTAAAAAAGTATCCCAAGGAAATTAGCCAGTAATTATGCAACCATGAACAATATAGAAAAAGCGTACACAAGCGAAGAAAAACAAACTATAGAAAATCAATACATACAAAAAAAAAAAGAAAGAAAGAAAGAAAAAGTAAGAAAGAAAAAAGAGAGAAATAGAGTAAGATCACATAACAAACAAATGAAAATAAGTGTAAGTGTTACTACATAAGCCAAAATACCACATAAACTACAAACAAAAAAGGAAATTGTTGTCTCCACAAGCAAGTGGCATGGCACATCATCACTATCATCGACCGCAGCATGACCGGATTCATATGTCAGGACTGCAGTTATTACAATTATGTAACGACAAACGATTGCATTATGTTACACTTGCTACAATTATGTAACTACAAACGATATGTAACAATTATGTAACTCCATATTATAATTATGTAACGACAAACGATTGCATTATGTTACACTTATTACAATTATGTAACTACAAACGATATGTAACAATTATGTAACGACAAACGATTGCATTATGTTACACTTGCTACAATTATGTAACTACAAACAATACGTACCATTTATGTAACAGTTGCATTAACAAGATGTAACTTTTATGTAACTTTAACTACAATTATGTAACTACAAAGGATATGTAACAATTATGTAACGACAAACGATTGCATTATGTTACACTTTGCCAATTATGTAACAGTTGCATTAACAAAATGTAACTACAATTATAAGGCCAACACAATTATGCATTACCACAATATTTTGTAACAATTCATAAAATGTTACAATTATGTATTACCACAATGCTACTACAGTGTTATAAGTCATACAACTATACCAAAATTCTGTATTACCAGTATGGTCTGGTTAGTACTTGGATGGGTGACCGCCTGGGAACACCAGATGCTGTTGGCATCCCTACGTGTCAAGTGGGGTTGGTGGAGGATTAGTGCCCCTCCCTGTAAAACAATTAACTCTAAGCCCTTGGCCACCCCGTCTGGGATACATGGCGTCTGGCAATGAATGAATGAAAAAATGAATCTTACAATTTAGGTGAAATATTAGACATTACTAAAGGGATAACTCAATATGTAATGTATAACCTAGCAGTATTACCATTGCACAATTATATGCGTATGTCTGTTATACATACACATCTTACAATATGTCATACAACAACCATTGCATTTATTCAAATATATATACAACTTGTTTAAAATGTAATATTATTGAATCATTGCAATTTACTATGAATATTATATGTATACAATATTATAATCAATATTATGTACTAATAGATTAGCATATGTCAATGATAATTGCTGTCGGAGGACCTCCAGCTGCGTGTCCCGAGCATATGTTAGGACTCCATATTATAATTACAAATCATAATAGATAGATAGATAAACAGACAGATAGACAGCTCTATGCGAGCCTGGGAATGGGAAATGATCTTGCAAGTTATACTGAGGAAAAGCTGACGACAGATTACGAAGTAGCCAGTCAGGAGATGATGCAGTTAGTTTGTCAGCGATACACCAGGTGAACACACATACTCACACACAGGCTTCTAGAACTTTCCAACCACAGTGAACACGCGTGACAAGACCCCTGCTACACCAGAATTTAGGAAAGAGAGCTCAGAAGGAGAGAGGCCATAGAAGCGGCAGGGAGTGGGAAGAAAGGCTTAGCAACTTGGAAGAGAGAGAGAGAGAGAGAGAGAGAGAGAGAGAGAGAGATAGGGAGATAGCTAGCGGGACTCTACTTTATACTTCGCTCTGTGTGAGAGACTTGTTAATATTTCCAAGACAAATGAAAATAGTCCCATACTATTCTTTACCTCTCCTTGTCATTGAATGACAAATGGGAAAGAAGATTATCTACTTACAAAGCTACTCAAGTATAACAACCGCTCGTCCACAAGTCTAATATATATAACTTCTCTACAAGTAACTACAAAGTCTTTTTATGACAACAGGGTATATTTGTGTGGTGGTAGTGATGTTAAAGTATGTGTTGTGGTGATGGTGATAGAGTATGTGATGGTCACGGTGGTGGTGGTGGTGGTGGTGGAGTAAGTATGTGGTGATGGTGACAGTGGTGGTCATGGTGGAAAATAAGTGTGTGGTGGTGGTGGTGGTGGTGGTGGTGGTGGTGGTAGCGTGGAGTATGAGTGGGGATGGTGGTGGTGGGTATGGTGTGGTAGTGATGGTGATGATGGTGGATAAGAGGGTGTGGTGGTGATGGTGGTGGTGGTGGTGATGGAACATGAGTGTGGTTGTGGTGATGGAGCATGAGTGTGGTGGTGATGGTGGTAGAGACCGGAACGTGAGTGTGGTGGTGGTGATAGTGGTGGTGGCTGCAGACATGGGGGTATGGTGATGGTGGTGGCGTATATGTGTGTGGTGGTGGTGGTGGTGAAGGGTAAGAGGGTGGCAGTCTTTTGAGTCGCCTTTTAAACGATAGAGGTTTACGAGGGTTGTAAAAAACTTCAGAGAACATTCTTTCAGGCAGTGTGTGTGTGTGTGTGTGTGTGTGTGTGTGTGTGTGTGTGTGTGTGTGTGTGTGTGTGTGTGTGTCTATGTAGACAACCAATATCCCTAATTGCTTCCGCCTTGCCTGCATCAATATATTCTCGCCACCGTCTTCCCCAACACTCCCCATCCCATCCCTCGCTCCAGCAAATACGTGATCTGAAAATGCTATCGACTCAGAGATAACCGTTTAATTTATGATCAAGATTTTTTTTTAAATGTATGCTGAAATTGCATGCCAATTTTCTTTTTTTTTTAGTATAATTTATCGTCATCATCATCATCATCATCGTCATGACCTTATTTTTCACCTCAGAAATGTATAAAATGAGAAAATCCGAAAAAAAAAATATTTTTTTTTTGTCATCCTAGGTAACTCTTTAAGGACATGATAAATCTTAGCCATTATATTGCTGTTACCGCCAGTCTGTGTTGTTTTCTGTTATTGCTAAAGAATCTTATTATGCATAGGAGTGTCTGCCTCTCCATTACCCCTTCAATTCCGGGTGGCGTCCTGCGTGGTTCACTCCGCAACGGAACGATTATTTTTTTCAACTTCGGCATCTTATGTCGAAAGGGTGTGTTAAGTCTTTATAAAACCCCCCTCCTTCCTTTACGTTTATCCTAATCTGAATAGAATCGTCAGAAAATGGCAAGAATACAGTGACTGAAACGTCGAGACCTCGGGCCCCGAGCTGTCGAAACATGGCGTCTCTCAGTATGCCTTCGCCAAGCCTTGTGCACGGACTTGCCATACAGCCTCCATGACAGAGTTCATTGTGGGTTAAATGAGACTAAAGATAAACTAAGTCGACCCCATATGACCTTGACAATTGACTCCTTGACCTTACTGGCCTAATCAGCTCATCGTCCCTTCATACTTTATAACTGACAAAAGTTTGGTCGAAATCCGTCCGGTGGTTCAAGACATATCACGCCTAGAAAAGTGTTACGGACGGACGCACGCACTGAGGGAGAGGCTAATCACCTAATGCCTATACAACACGTGGGCGAAGGCATAAAAAGTATTTCCAGCCTCAAAAGGTTATGGGTCAAGAGAATGAGAGTGGAATCACAGGCGCCAGTGAGGAACGAGATCAATGAGGAAAAGATATGACCTGATAATATACGGCAGTGCCATTTTGACCCCTCCACCCGGGGAACGTCATAACTTATTTCATTTTAGCTTTCACAAGATAATTTTTCCGATTCTACAAAGGATATCTATTGTATACTCAGTTTTTTTTTTTTTTTTAATCTAGGCAAGGATGCACTTGACTGGTTGATGATAATTGACTGAATGCAACATGTCCCAATAACATCGTTGTATTTCATATGATTACCGGTAATGTGAATCCAAACATAGTAATTATCTGAAATACAACTGTGTTATTTGGACATGGAGCATTCACCCAATGATCACCAAACCTGTCAAGTACATCTTCGCCTTAAAAAAAAAAAAAAAAAAAGTATAGTAGAGGCAGACTTAATGAAGGCTGTATCAAGCCCATCATGATTTAAAGTCTCACAGATATAAATAACATTATACAGAGATGACAAGTACAATATTTAAAAAAAAAAAAAAGGTGTTCTCCGCTAGTGGTGGCTACAGATTAAGAAAATGAGGATGTGACATAGATTTTTTTTATTCTTGATCCCTCCAAGGTATATTATTCAGCTTGAGGGAGACTTTTCTAATCTGTTGGGTAAGATTCTACCCTTAATCAACCCCTACACTACTCGAGGTTTTTAACAAGTGGTATAAAATTTTCCGGTGGCAGTCTGACTGAAATGAAAAAGCCGTCATCGTATTGAGGTGGTCGAGGGTCAAGAGAGGGCGAGTTGAGGTGGAATGCAACAACAACAACAACAACAGAGGGACTAAATGAGGAAATACTTTACGAATGTGACTATTAATATGTTTCATTATCTTCTTAACCCTCTTGCTCTCTACATCCCGCTTTTAGCCAACTCTAGCCACTTCATCATTTGTCGTTAGTTCGTCTTATAGCTCCCTTTTTCTTCCTTAACCCCTGTCGACCTCAGCTTTATATACATAAATTTATTGTTCGTATTGCCACCATATTTTTTTCCCTGTAAGAAAACATCCTAGTAGTGAAGAGGAAGGCTGGAGTGACTCAGGACCTAATGTATTAAGTTCACTGGGTAATTCTTGGGCTCATGTTAAGTATAAAATGGCATGTCAACACAGATATAATTCTCAATGGGTCCCTGAAGGTTGAGAATTGCAACAAAATTGATATTGCATTTTGAAAACCAAAAATAATTCAAGAATCACCTGAAACTACTACATCCAATCCTGAGACACTGTGTCAGCATCTCCAGTTCGGGAAGTCTCTCCTGAATTTTATAACAGCAGCTGGAGACAGCAGGGATCAAAGGAAAAAGATGTTATCATCGTGAAGAGGTAAATCCCAATACCTTCTCTCTCTCTCTCTCTCTCTCTCTCTCTCTCTCTCTCTCTCTCTCTCTCTCTCAGCTCGCCTGTTCATTCCTTCTCGTCTCTCCTGTCAGTCACAATTCCTTCAGTCCCACTTCGTAGATGTCCCTTTCACAAGTCTCCTCTCTCTCTCTCTCTCTCTCTCTCTCTCTCTCTCTCTCTCTCTCTCTCTCTCTCTCTCACGCACACACACACACACACACACACACACACACACACACACACACACACACACACACACAATCCACAGCGTTCGCATGGAGTGGGTAACGCGTGGTTGGAGGAGGTGGAGGATTCGGTTCTGATAGAAAGAATCTTGTGGCCAACAGGGACGTAATGGAGTGTCTAAGAAAACCAGATTTTGCGTAGTAGTTGTCTCCTATCAGCAGCAGATTTTAGGCGGTGTGGAGCCTCAGAGGAACCCAGTAAACGGTGGGAGCGGGGCGAGCCAGTGGGGTGGTGGTCAATCCCGGTATATAAGACCATTTATTCCCCTAGGTGAACAAAATTTTGCATAGAGGTATACCCACACCAAGAGCAAGTTTTAGACAGGGTAGGACCCCTCCCCCCCCCAGGGCTGCCCCACACGGGAGGGGGGGAGAACCTCAAGGGTTATCGGTAAGGTCAGCTCCCCAAGATCTTTTTTTTTTTTTTTCTTTATCTAGAGAAGCAAACTTTTGCATAGTGACAGACTTTCACCAGAACACGCTTTAGGCAGGACTGGCCCTCAGGGGTTCGGAACAACGCCTGTCTTCACTGCCAGTTTCTACCTACGAAAACTTCACAATGGTAGATTTTCAGGAGCAGGTTTTTGGTTCAGGGATGGGTCTGCAGGCAGAGAACAGAGTAAGGATCTGAATGTCGTTAAAGAAGACTTTTCTGATTTTCTATAAGTCCTTTAGACACGTAAGAAAAAAAAGTAGAAAAAAAACTGATACCTATACACCACTCCATCATGTATTCAGTACTGACTTTGGGTGTTAGCGCTGAAGTGGAGGCACGTGGAGGTGCATAGTACGTAGGAGAGCTGCTGGGCCTCAGGAAACGGCCTTTGAAGCCAATACACAGAGTCGGACAGTCAGGGCCGGATTTACCAGTAAGCCAAGTAAGCCATTGACCTAGGGCCCACCAGTATCTGGGGGCCCACTGAAACTAATTTGCCGAGCAGTGTGCCAGCGTATAAACTTTTTCAAGTGTACACCGAGTATTTCGTTATGTAATATATTCACAACTATAAGGGCCCCTGTACAATAAGTATAGGGCCCGGAATATGGGGCCCATCTACAATAATTTGGGGGTCCACTTATTTGTTTGGCCTGGGGCCCACAAGTAGGTAAATCCGGCCCTGCGGACACTTAAAAAAAATAAAAATCCCTCCCCTCTCGGTGAACGCCCTCAGGGAGAGCAACGTCAGTGTTTTACCTGGGAACACGAAATTCTTATGACTGTAAACCTCCACCAAGATCAGGTTCTCGGCACTGTGAGGCCCCCTCAGTGGGGAGGGTGGCCTCAAAGGTTTTGGCAACGCCGGTATGCACAGCCATAGTTTTTTTTTTTTTACCTTGGAACACGTGATTTTGCACAGAGGTACACCTTCACCCAAACCAGATATTAGGCATCGTGTGACCCTGTGAACCACCTCCTTCAGGATCGCCTGCTTTAGAGTGGGGCTGCACAGTTTTGCTGCTCTCGTTCAGTTGCCTCGTAGCTAACCCTCTTTACTGATCATTTCTCTTATCATCTCCCTTTCTCCAATCTCTCTTTCTCTTCTTCTCCCCAAGTCTATCTCTAATGGAAAGAGAAGCTGTTTATTCAGAATATACAATGTTTCAACCCAGCTTGGTCTCCCTTCTCCCCATTCTCCAAAAGTGTCTAGCCTCTCTTTTCTTTGACCTCGACTCCCCCCTCCCCGTCCCTCTCATTCTCCCCCAGCTCCTTCAACCTTTAACCAAGTGTGAGTGAATGACCCAACTCTCTCTCAGGGACAACTACCACTCTTACATCATGTCGCAGCCTCTCAAATTTCCCGCATCATCGTAAGTTCCAACAGGATTTCACATTTTTTACGTCTTCTTAAGAATGGTGTCAAATGCCCTTGATAACCCCCAATCCGCCGTCGCCATGAAGCTGTGGGCACTGTAATTTTCCACTGAGGATTAGCATATTTTCTTACGCCATCTTTTTTTTTTTTTTTTTTCTTCCAGGAGGTTGGCATTTTCTTTTCCCCTATTATTATCACTTAACCTGTTTGTTTATTTATTTATTTTTACTGTGTTTCATCAGACGATGGGCTTTTTTCACGCCATCGTTTTTGCCATTTTTTTATTTACATAACTAACATATATTCTGGCTTTCATTCCATCCCCTTTTTTTCCTGCTCTTCTTTAGAGAATAAGCTTATTTTCTTACTCTTACTCAGCCCAGCTTCCATTTTTACTGCTTTACTTAAGAGGATTTTGGCATATTTTCATACTCCCAAGCCATTTTTTTTTTTTCTGCCTTTGTCAGAGGGTAACCATATTTCTTAAGTTCATCCCATCTTCTTTCAACATCTTTTTTGTAGAGAATTCACTTAGATTTTCTTCTATTTTTCTTCTTTTTTCTGGTTTTTCGTCATAACATTAATATATTTTCTGAATTTTCTTACTGGCACTCTATCTTTTTTTTTTTTTTTTTTACTACTTTTCTTCAGAGGAGTCCAATGCATTTTTTCTCCTCCATTTCGCGGGATGGATTCACATATTTCCTCATTCTCCTCCATCTTCTTCATCCGTGCCCGTAGCGTGTGAGTGGCTGAGGCCTGAATCTCCTCACGACACCGAGAGCGACTCCATTCTCCCCGACTCACCCCGGATTGGTGCGAATTGGGGTGAAGTGACAGCGATTTGTTGGGGCGGGGCGGGGAGATGGGGAGGGAAGGAGGGAGAGTAGAAGGTAGAGAAAGAGAAAGGAGGGAGGGTAGAAAGCAGAGAATGAGAAAGGAGGAAGGAAGAGAAAAAGAACGATGGGAAAGAGGGAGGTAGGGAAAAAGAAGAAAAAGAGGGAAAAGAAATGATGGAAGGGAAGGAGGGAGGGAGAGAGAAAAAAGGGGAGGGAAAGGGGGAGGAAAAAAAGTAGGAAAGGAAGATGGGAGAGGAAAAGAGGGGATGAATGGAGGGAGAGTAAGAGGGGAGAGAAAAGGGAGAGATGGGGAAAAAAGAAGAAAGAAAAGAAAGGAGTTAAGAGAGAGCGATAGAAAAGAAGGGTGAGAGAGAGGGAGGAGGAGGAAGGGGATGGAAGGGGAGGTGAAGGGAGGGAAGGGAAGGGGAGGGGAGGGGAGGGAAGATGAGGGGGGAGGGGAGATGAGGGTGGCGGTGCGGGACAAGAGGGCAGCACGTGGCCACAACCAAGAGCCATCCAGGCCAATCTAACTCAAGTGTCTGGCTTGAGTGGAGGCAGGGAGGGGAAAAGAGGGGCAGAGATGGAGAGAAAGGGTTGGAGAAGAAAGTGAAGGGAGGAGAAATGTGGGTCGAAGAAGAAAGGGAGGTAGGGAAGAAGGGAAAAAGAAGGGAGGGAGATGGAGAGAGCTGGGTTGAAGGAGGAAGTGGAGGGAAGGAAGGAAAAAATAAAAGGAGGAAGAGGGAGAAAACTAGGCTGAAGAAGAGAGTAAAAGGAGGGAGATGAGAAGGAAAAAGAAGGAGGAGAGATAAAGGGAACTGGGTTAAAGAAGAAAGTGGAAGGAAGGAGGTAAGGACAGAGAGAACAGGAGGGATGAGGGGTGGAATAAATTGACTTGAAAAAGAAAGGGGAGAGAGAGAGAGAGAGAGAGAGAGAGAGAGAGATGGGAAGGAAGAAGGGAGGGAGGGAGAAAAGGCGGGAGGGAGAGAAAGAAAAAAATGGAAGAGAGGGAGAAATGGGCTGACAGAGGGAGATGGAAAAAGCTATGATGACGAAGGACAGGATAAAGAGAAAAAGAAAACAGATGGATGAAAAGAGAAGGACTGAAGAGGGAAAAAGAGGAAAGGCAAAAACGAGAGGAACGGAGAGTTAAGTCGAAAAAGAAGAGTGTAGAGGGAGAGGAAAAAGTGAGTCGGGTAAAGGGAAAATTACTGCAAGAAGAGTTGGAGATAACTAAGAAGAGAGGAACTGATGAAGGGAAGGAAAGAAAAAGGAACGTGAGAAGGGAGGAACTTGATCACAAGGGAAAACGAAGGAAAAAAGAGTAAATTAGTAAGAAAAGTAAGGACTAGAGGGAGGGGAAACGGTGACAGGAAAGTGAACAATGAGGATAGAGAAACAGGGAAGTGAACAGTGAGGAGAGAGAGAGAGAGAGAGAGAGAGAGAGAGAGAGAGAGAGAGAGAGAGAGAAACAGGATAGTGAGAAGCGGGGAGAGAGAAACGGGGAAGTGATCAACGGAGAAAGGGGAACAGCAATGTGTGCTTTGAGAAGAAATTTGCAAGAAGAGAAAACTAGAGAAAAGAAGGAGAAAGGGGGGGAGAAAAAGAGCAAAGAGAGTTGAGGGAGAAGAAAGAGTAAAGAACTGAGAGCTGAGAGAGAGTGCCAAGAGATTCGTAAAAGAGGGAAAAAACTGAGGTATGAGGGAGAGAGAAAAACCTGAAACGAGCAAAAGTGGCTGGTAAGAAGATAAAAGGACTGCAGGGAGGGGAGATAAGAGAGATAGTAATAGAGATGACGCCAGGGACAAGAATGTGTGTGTGTGGAGGGGGAGGTGGTGGAGGTGGGGGAGGGAAGAAGTAAGGGGAGGTGAAAGGAGAAGGGCTGAGGGGGACATGAAGGGGGAGGGAGAGGTGAAGGAGGAAAGGGAGGGGGTGAAAAAGGAGGGGGAGGGGAATGGGGAAGGGGAGGGGGAAGGTTGAGTGAGTGATGGTCTATTGAGGTTAGATTGAACAGTGATGGCAAGGGTTTCGTCAGTGAGTCAGTCCATCATTCAGACAGACACTCAAGCCACCATTAATCAACTCCATCATCCATCTATCCATCCATCCCGTCACACAATTCACCAGTCACTCAGTCAGCCATGAGTCTTCCACCCATTCATCATCATCGTCGTCGTCGTCGTTGTCGTCGTCCTTCGTTATTTATATATTGCCTTAGCAATTTATTTATTGCCTTATTTGTTTATTTATTTGTTTTATTATTCATTTTACTTTATTACTTTCTCTTTCAGGTCATTCAGATTTGTAGCTTATAGATAAAGTATTATAGATTGTAACTTTTCCCTTTCAGTCTTTCCTTTGAAATTTCCATGTCAGCTTTTCCATGCTGCATGGTGGTCCTTCTCACTTTTTCTTGCCAGTTTTAACTGGAGGGCTTGGAGACGAGGGGGGAAGGGATGCCTTCTTGCTTTGCTATCCTTATCCTTCATCATGTAGAATTAGGTCTCATGGTCATAGTCTACTCTGCAAAAAGTAGCCTCGAAAGGACTATAAGGTCTGTTGCTGTTTGCTTTCTTTTGTACTCCTTTGTATTCCTTTGTCCTCGTCGTCTTGACCTTCCTCCATTCAGATGGCTAATACGAAAATTAAAGAAAATTTGACACTTAGAAAATCAACTGTTTCCAAATCATCATCGTTATCGTCATCATCGTCGTCATCGTCATCATCATCATCATCATCATCATAACCATCAACATCTTGACCTGTTTTTCCAGTGCGCCTAACTGAATTGAAAAAAAAAAAAAAAAAAACAACGTCAGCGATAATTACATCCATATAAAATTTGGATTTGGTTTTGGTGAAGCGATATGAGGAAAAAAAAAAAATGAAATGAGGCGAAGCAGGCATACAATTTAGCTACCTCAACCTTGCAGTAATCAACCCCTTCAGTACGATGGCGTCCTATTTATTTTATTCCTGCTGCCGACGAAGAGTCTCATTCATCGCTGGAGAAACTTTGTGTGAACTGGGGGGTCAGAGATAGCTTTCATTCATCCCTTCAGTACGAGGGGGTCTCCTGAGTTGAGTGAAATAATTTGATGTTAAGTAGAACAGAATGATAAACGAATGTCTTGACTAAGTTGATTAATGCAAGAACTTTGTACAGCGATCTGAGAGAGAGAGAGAGAGAGAGAGAGAGAGAGAGAGAGAGAGAGAGAGAGAGAGAGAGAGAGAGAGAGAGAGAGAGAGAGAGAGAGAGAGAGAGAGAAAGAGACAGACAGACAGACAGAGACAGAGACAGAGACAGACAGACAGGATTAAAAAAAAAATCAATGAATTACAATCAGACAGTCAGAGGGGCGGTAAGAGCCTAGGCCTACCCCTGATCTACAAGGAGCCGCCAGCCGCACAATTACTGTGGTCTGCCACGGCCTAACGGGGCAGCACAGGATTTTCTTCAATAGACAGATGGAGATTTAATGGAATAATGGTGTGTTAGCGCGGCCACTGAATAGGCGGCTGAGTCATGGGTGCTTTTGGCGATGAGGGGAGATGGTGGGAGGAGGAGCGGAGGGAAGGTGGAGCGGATTGCTGCTAGAAAAAGAAGGGTGAAGGGGCAGGCGTCTAGGAAAAGGAGGAAGGTTGGAAGAGAGGGAAGATTGGAGGGGGAACAAGGATGAAGAAGTAGGGAAGCTTAGAAGGAGGGATGGCAGGAAGGGGAGGAAAGATTAGAGGGGAGGGAAGGTTGGAGGGAAGAATAACTCGAGGAGGAGGGAGGTTGGAGGGAGGGATAAGAGGAGAAGGAGGAAAGGTTGAAAGGAGGGCCAAGGTTGGAGGGGAGGAGAAAACTGGGGGGAGGCATGGCTGGTGAGGGAGAGAAGGCTGGAGGGAGGGAACGTTGGAGGTAGGGAAGATTGGTCAGGAAGGGAAGGTTGGAGGGGGGGAGGGATGTCTAAAGGGAGAGGGAAAGTTGTGGTGCGTGTCAGTGATGCTTTTGGCTGTGGTGAGTGGTAGGAGGTGGGGTGGGGGGGCGGGAAGGTGAATGGGACGACTTCTAAGAAAGAGGCGCCAAGGGATGGAGATCGGGGAGGTGAGATCAGCACAACCCGAGAAAAAGAGGCGATTGTTGTGGTTGAAGGACTGTATATTCGTGAATTGTTCAAGTGGAAGAATTATGCCTTCATAAGGACATGTTTACAGAAAATCAGAACCAGAAACAAAATAACCTTGTTTCTGTCATTCACAATGGCTGTTCTTGGACAGATCTACAGTAATGTACATATTTACAGTACAGTGCAAGTTGGAACTTCCGTAACAATTTTAATAATCATATGATGTTAACAAACAATAATTACTGTAGTTTGTGATATGAGTTGAAAACGATTTTTAATATCAAAGTTTCAACATAAACATATAAGATTCACCAGTACACATAGATTAATAAAATAAAAGGTCCAAGTAGGGCAGAAATGGCTGTATCATTTCAGTAAACAGGATTCGATATATGGGCATACGCTTCCTATTTCTAGCACCTCTTCCTAAGCAGCTGATCTTGCATGTCATTTTCCTCTTGCACGTTATTTATATGTTTCACACGGTGTCGCCACAAATTCCTGCTTAACACAGATTTGTTTGGGTATAAATAGGTTAACATACTGAAATGCAATTTTTTAAGAGAGAGAAAGAGACAGAGAGACAGACAGACAGACAGACAAACAGACAGACAACAGACAGACAGACAACAGACAGACAGACAGACAGACAGACAGACAGACAGAGAAACAGCACTTGTTTTTCATGGTCTCTCTCAGATGAAACAAAAATGAGTCTAGTGACTTTTTGTCTGTTTGTTTAACAAGGCCAACAAGACATTCTGGACACTTTATACATCCAGTCAGGTTGCATATCTAAAATAGAAAAATATATCAAAGCACCGGATGCAGAAATGAACTAGGTAAGGAAGACAAGAATGAGAGCTTTCTTGACGCACAAGAATACGGCTCAACAAGATGGAAGTGAAGAAAGAAACTAATATAATTATAACTGCAAGTATTAACGGATCATTGTGGAAAAGTGCATCACCATCATCATCATTACACGAATCATCATCATTATCATCATCATCACCATCATCATCATCATCATTTTTATCATTATCGTCACGCGAACCCTCATCATACAAAGGGATACAAAAGAAACCAAACAACAAGAGACCTTATGGTCCTTTCGAGGCTGCTTGTTACAGAGTAGACTATGACTACAAAATCTAACTCGACGTGCTGAAGGATAAGGATAGTAAAGCAAGAAAGCTGCCCCCACCTCCAAACCCTCCAAGAGGAAAGTGAGAGAAAGACCACCATGCAGCGTGGAAAAACTGACATGGAAATTTCATAGGAAAGACTGGAAAGGAAAAGCTACATTCCATAATACTTTATCTATAAGCCAGCAGTTTGAATAACCTGAAAGAGAAAGTAATCAAATAAACGAATAACTACAGCATGACATTATAAACAGGTGCATTGAGTTAACGGAACGTCTGTAGACATAATGTGGAAATTGAACATTGCATAATATGGATGTTCAGGGGTGGTGTGGCAGCAATGCCTGGCGCTTTTAAGGTAGGCAACAGTCAATCAGGCCCCAGCTCCGTTCACTCCACTGAGAGATGGAACTTTCCTACGCAGGACAAGTTCACAAGTTACCTCTTGGAGCAGTGACCCCTGGTACATTAGAAAAATCCCGATGGTGGTCACTTAGCTAACAGTGACCCTCAGTGATCCACAGCCCATCACAGGTCTAAAGTAAGAGTAGTGGCCGTTAACCCAGGACAATCTGTGCAGATCCTAATCTGTGCTTATATTACTTCTTTTGAATAAATTGAAAAATATATACTGACGTGACGCGATGCTATGTATGGGTACGTTAAGTTTATGGGGTGTCTTGTAGACAAAAGGGGAATGAACTTACACGTAGCTGGTAAAAGTAAGTTATTCGGACTCAAAAGGAGTCAGCTGAGGATTCTTGTGCAAATACTTGTCTATGTTGTTTTTTAATGTCTTAATTGAGTTACTTTTTCATGGCATCTGAGGGTAATCTATTCTAGATATTTACGACTCTGTTGAAGAAGTATTATGCTTCATGGGACTGGAAATGATTTCTGATAATTTTCCAGCCATTTCTCTTGGTTTGACTCGACCGGTCTATTTCAAAATATTTATTCATGTCTAAGTTATCATATCCCTTCATGATTTTGAAAACTTCCATAAAGAGGAGGAGGAGGATAAGGAGAGGATTTTGACAAGGTATAAAATGAGAAAGAGAAGAGAGAAAGAATCTGAAAGGAAGTGGGAGATAGAGGAGAGACAAGAAAAATTAGTATGGAAGGAAGAGACGAAGGTAGGCTAAATAATTTAAGTTCTTCAAGGCGTTCCTCATATGGTTTGTTTCTCAGTCGTGGTATCATTATTGTGATTCTTTGCTGTATTTTCTCTAATTTTTCTATGTCTTTTCTGTAGTACGGACACCAGAACTGCACCGAGTATTCGAGATGGGGGCGCACTAACAAGTTGTACAAGGCAAGTATGATTTTTTCCGATTTAAACTCGATAGCTCTTCCAATAAAACTCACCAGCTTGTTTGCAATTTTAACCGCCTCGGTGCACTGCTTACTCAGTTTTAGGTCATTTGATATTATCACACCAACATCCTTTGCATTGACTGTACAAGATAAGTAGGTATTGTTAATTCTGTAATTCGCATAGACGTTGTTACTTCCAGTATTAAGTACTTTACATTTTTCTATGCTGAATTTCATTTGCTATTTTTCTGCCCAGCTTACTAAAGTATTAAGGTCATTTTGTATCTGCTGCCACTGTAACTTTGAAGTTACTTTACTGGTTATTTTAGTATCGTCAGCAAATTTGGATGCTTCGCAGTTTAGACCCTCAACTATGTTGTTTATATAGATAACGAAAGTATCGGTCCAAGTACTGAGCCCTGTGGAATACCACTAATCACATTACGCCACTGGGGTTCCTTTCCGTTTATCACATTTCTCTGTTCTCGGTCTGAAAGCCAGTCTTGTAACTATTTCTGCGTATTTCCTTTTATTCCAAGGGCTTCTGTTTTGCTTACGAGATGCTTGTGAAGGATAGTGTCCAATGCTTTCTGAAAGCTGTGGTAAATTATATCTACTGCTCTTGAGTCATCATATGATTTGTAAACATCAAAAAGAAGTCCAGTAAGTTAGTTAAGCATGAACGACGATGTCATCATCATCATTATCATCACGCGAACCCTCATCATCATCATCAGCAGCAGCAGCAGCAGCAGCTGCAGCGTTATCACGTGAACCCTAATCATCATCACCATCATCGTCATCACACGAACCATCATCATCACCATCCTCATCATCATCATTATCATCATCATCATCACACAAACCATCATCATCATCATCATCTTCATCATCATCATCATCATCATTATCATCATCACGCGAACCCTCATCATCATCTTCATCATCATCATCATACGAACCATCATCATCATCATCATCATCATCATCATCACGCGAACTCTCATCATAATCATCGAAAACATCATCATCATCAAGCGAACCCTCTTCCTCCTCCTCCTCCTCCTCATCATCATCATCATCATCATCATCACGTGAGATCTATGACATTTCTTTGATCGGTTTCGGGTCCTGTGTCATTGGAGTTACTGGACTACTTGTAGGGTCAGTGCTGGGCGGTAGGAGTCTTATTCCCACAGCAGTACTGGCGACAGGATTTGCAGGCTCCGGTTTCTTCCCCTTGCAGTCACGCGTTTTGACGGATGAGGAAAAAGAGCGGCTTAGAAGGAAACATAAAGGAAAAAGAGTAGCTTGGAGGGAAACTTGAAGGAAAATAAACTGCTTGGAGGGAAACTTGAAGGAAAAGAGCAGCTTGGAGGGAAACTTGAAGGAAACAGTGTGGCTTGGAGGGAAACTTGAAGGAAAAGTGTAGCTTGGAGGGAAACGTGAAGGAAAAAGAGTAGCTTGGAGAGAACAAGGAAAAGGGCAGTTTGATGGGAAACTTGAAGGAAAAGAGTCGCTTGGAGGGAAACTTGAGGGGGGGGGGGAAGCAGCTTGGAGGGAAACACCAAGTGAAGAGAACAAGCAGTGAGAGGGGTGTGGGGGAGGGTAACTGGACAGACTGACATGGACAGTTGGAAGAGCGCAATGTACAAACTGAGAGAGAGAGAGAGAGAGAGAGAGAGAGAGAGAGAAGGGGGGGGGGAGACAGGGAGGGGAGAATAAAGTGAGGCTGTAAAGAAGGATTTGAGAAGAGAAGCGTGAGGGAGACTGAAGAGATGGAAAGGACTGAGAAAACGTTGGTATCAACGAGACTAAAAAATGTCGACCGAGACCAAGTGTATAAAGATGCATAAGATAGGCCGAGAAAAGGGAACAAAAAGGAGAATACTGGGACGAGGTAAAGGACGAATAAGAGGAACGATACGCAGGGTAGAATGAGAAAATGGAGAGACAGACAGACAGACAGACAGACAGAGACTAAGAGGAAATGGAAATATGATAGAATGAAAGAAAATAAGAGGAAGAGAGAAGGCATGAAATGATGCTACGGGCCAATAAGGAGAGAAAGATAAACAAGATGGCATGAGAGAGAGAGAGAGAGAGAGAGAGAGAGAGAGTATATGAGATGAGGTAAAGGTAGGATAGACGATGAGATACGTAAAGTAGAATTAGAAAAAAAAGGGGTAGACAGAAAATATTTGATGAGGCAAGGAGAAAATAGGGGGCGACATAATATAGAATGTGAGACAGAAGGAACACAGATAATATGAGAGAAGAAAGAGAATATGAGGAAAGACACATCAAGAGTGAGATGCAAGAGGAAGCTAAGGATATAATAAGATGGAGGTCGCGGCGAGAGGAAAATATATATAAGCGACTCAGAAGCTCAAGAGACACGAGGAGGCAAGAATAAGTGAGCTTGACCCAGAGTGAGTCCTGAGGTCGTAATCATAAACTGTCTTTCAGCTTTGCATGAAAACCTTTGCCTGTCATAAACTGTCTTCAGCTTAAAATGAAAACATTTGCCTGTACATTTATCTTCAGTTGTACGGCTGCCAGTCAGTTTATGACCAAACTAGGCTGAACAAGAACGAACACTCAGAGAATGCAACACCCGCGCCCACCAACTAGTCTAAGGGCTGAACATTTGACTTTGCCCTGTGACCTTGACTTTCCACAGACTGCTCTCAAAAGCAAAGTACTTCACTTTTGCCAGACTCTTAGTACTCCCACTAAGTTTGGTGCCAATCAAATCAAAATTATTTGAGTTGATGTCCTTTAACCATTGACATATAACATCTCCCTGTGACCCTAATCTTTTTCTACAGCTTCTCAAAGCCAAGCCGTTTATCTTTGCCATACAGTCAACCCATCCACGATGTTTGACGTAAATCGGATAGAAACATTAAGCTGGCCTTCCCACGTGAATTTGGCCTTTGACATAATGGCCTAAAAAATATTAGTTGGCTGATCCTCACCTCTTCCCCCAAGTTTGATCCAAACCGGATCAAAAGTAGTTTGGTTATTTTGTTTACACAAAGACACACAAGTCGAACTTTGACTTCGCCCTGTAACCTTGACCTTTGATTTATCTCAAAATCGAAGCCCTTTGTTGTTGCATTAGGCTGCCCTCATTATTTCCACGAAATAGGTCTAAATCAGATTAAAAACATTTCAAGTTGTTCTTACTAGGTCAGACTTTGACCTAGCCCTGTGACACTCGTCTTTGGTCAACACCTTTGCTCTCCCTCAGCCTCTCTATCAGATTTCATTAACATCATAGGGAAACATTTTGATCACACACACACACACACACACACACACACACACACACACACACACACACACACACTCAGGTCGATCTAAACATAACACTCGTTAAAACACCCGCTCTCGCTGGGCTTACGCGGGTGCCAGAACAGGTAAAAGGGCACGACAAGCACAAAATATTCATGATAATACTGCAATGCGATGCTGTAAAAAATCTTCATAATGAATATTGTTCAAGATCCCTTGTGAATATTTTCCCCTGTTTGTCCGATGTGCCGCAACTGTGTGTGTGTGTGTGTGTGTGTGTGTGTGTGTGTGTGTGTGTGTGTGTGTGTGTGTGTGTGTGTGTGTGAAGCAGGGTGTGGTTTGGTGTTGTATGACGTGTTGTGCGACACAGAATGTGATGTGGTGTGACGCAGGGTATGGTGTGATGTAATGCAGGGTGTGGTGTGGTGTGATGTGATGCTGGGTATGGTGTAGTGTGATGCAAGGTGTGGTGTGGTTTGACGCAGGGTGTGGTGTGATGTAATGTAGGGTGGTGTGGTGTGGCTTTGGGTGTGATGTGGTGTGATTCAGGGTGTGGTGTGATGTGATGCAGGATGTTGTGTGATGTGATGCAGGATGTTGTGTGATGTGACTCAGGGTGTGGGGTGGTGTGATGCAGGGTGTGGTGTGCTGTGATGCAGCGTGTGTTGTGACGCAGGGTGTGGTATGGTGTAATGACGGGTGTGCTATGGTTTGATGCAGAGTGTGGTGTTGTGTAGTGTGACGCAGTTTGTGTATGGTGACGCAGGGTGTGGTGTGACGAAGGGTGAGGTGTGGCGTGGAATGACTCACTGTGTGGTGTGATGTGGTGTGACACAGGATGTGGTGTGGTGTGTGTGTGTGTGTGTGTGTGTGTGTGTGTGTGTGTGTGTGTGAGAGAGAGAGAAAGAGAAAGAGAGAGAGAGAGAGAGAGAGAGAGAGAGGATTGAAGAAGACTGACTCACAATGACTTGGTTCATATTATACCAAGTGAGTGACATGATCTGAATTGCCACCTTCTGCCATGTCCTATAAATCTACCTCATTGCATTTTCGCCTCCTTGTGTAATAGACTCACTTTCCACCCCACACTGACTACAAATACTTCATCCGTCAGCTACGCTGTACGAGATACACTAAGGCTGGTGTATACTAAACCGGATTCTTTTGGAATATCATTTTTGGCTTGAGATGAGTTGAAGTCGACGATAATGCAGGCTCAAAGACATAAGTGCTGAGTGAATGGATGCATAGCCCATTTCACCAACCATTCAATTGATATCGTCTCAGACTATTACGATTTCCATTTCTTACACAGCAACTTTTCCACTCGTTTGTAATGCTGAGATATTAATTCAGGAAGATGTTGCACGTTTGTTTATACTGTGAAGTGTCTGTCATGTTTGTTCCCTAGTATGATTTTCGCCACAAACTTTCCCCAGCTTCTCCCAGGCCCCACCATGTGCCATGCAGACGCCTTTTTGTGCCCTGGTTGGTCCTAAAATTCTCCTCCCTCCCGTCCTTAATCCCTTCACTTCGATAACTTTATGTTTTTCTGAGGTTTCCGCCAGATTCTTTTTATATAAATTGTAAAGAACCTGTAACAGTGAAAAGGATAGTGAAGACCGTATTAAGTCCCTCCAACACGAGAAGCGTTTCCTGAAATAAACCAGTAAAACGCCTTTGTCGGCGAGTTACGAGCGAGGCCATTTAAACCCGAAAGCACTGAGAAGTCGCCTTACGCCTGGAGGATGCCTGGAGTATAATGATGGCTATTTATCTGCAAAGTTTCATGCTTCTGCGACAAACTATCTGGCCTGTGGCCCTCTTTTGAAGATTTTCGACATGCTGCACTTGGCGCGTGTCACGTGTCACGTGCAGCGCCTGGGTGTGATGAAACCAGTCAAAAACAAATCTTAAAGAATTGGGCTATCATATATGCAAACTACACAGTGATAGGGCCTGTGGTTGCTGAGATATAAGCTTCCCAAAAGCCCTACGGTTAGGCCGAGTTGGGTCAGGCTGGGTTGGGCCGTGCCGGGTCAGACTGCTCATATGTGGGAAAATGCCACTACTTGACTAAGGACTCGCAAGGGCTTCGCCCTCGCTCGTAATAAAACTGTCTGGTATGGTAAGACTAAACTAAGAAGTGCATCACCTGACCGGGGAAATTAAAAGTATGGGTTCACTGACTACCCAACTCTACTCCAGTGTCAAAAAGAGCCATACAGAAGCCTCCTTCCGAGTTCAGTAGTTGGTTCTCAAGTGGTCGTCTTTAAAGTACAAAGGACGATAGTTTCTGCATCATTTTTGTCCCCTCCAGACGATTTAGTCAGTGGAAGGGCCAGACAACCTTCATTAACCTCATCAGTGCCAGAGATCTTGCATAAACTCGGTAAAAACGTCAGCCAGTCGCAAGAGTAACCTGTAAAAGGACATCCTCTTAGTCAGGCAGTTTTCATCAGTTCCTTACAGGCCTTACAAAAGCTCAGTAAGATCGATAAGAGTCAGAAGAAATAAGCTATAAAAAGGAATCATGGTAGTGAGGTGGTAGAGAGTCCGAAGAAATAAACTATAAAAAGACCCCATGGTAGTGAAGTGGCTGAAGGTTCCACTTAACCCCCGGCGTCTGCTCCAACTCGGCGCCTCCAATTCACCGAGCCACAATTTCACGTTCAAATACCGTCCCTTTTGTGTCCATTGTGGCGTAGACCATCATTATGTTATTCTTGTAGATTGTTCTCCTCGGCCACCATCAGTCCTGCTTTAAGTGCCAGACTTTTGTGCTCCTCCCTCAGTCACCCGCCGGCCCAGAATGTAAGTAAGGCCCTGTGAAAGAATGAGAGTCCCTTCGTTCAAGATTTACAGCTTAACTCCTTCTGTCAGGGGACGTATTAGTTGAGCCTGTTCTTCGTATCTCGAGGCAGTTGAGTGCAGTTTAGGAGAGATTTTTTAAACAGGAGAGTTAGATAAAGCCTTCAGTATTTTTCCACTTCAAGGAACC